>NW_017306709.1:1022060-1086180 GCF_000935625.1 Nanorana parkeri
GAGCCCAGAACTGACAGCCCAGGGACCGGAAGTGATGCAATCTGCATCGCTCCCGGTCCCATAGAACGGGGAGGGGATCGATGAACGGAAGTTCGTCGACCTCCTCCCCAGCTCCCCGCGGACACCAAGATCGCCGGTCCCGGGCCCGTAGGAGGGGCAACGGAGCCCGGGAAGCACAGTGGGGGTGTCCGGCGGGGGGGGGGCGGCCCCTTCTTCGGGACACAGAAGCGATCTGGCGACAGGTAAGTCGCCAGGATCGCTTCTGTTGTAAAGCAGACAGTCGGCTCTACAAGTTTAAACAGAGTCCCGGCGGCAAAAGTCGCCGGGAGTCTGTTTAAACAGCCCCGATGCTGGCGACGTACACTGTACGTCGTCAGTCACGAAGGGGTTAATATCACTTTTTAAAGACAAATAAGACCACAGTAACAGGAAAAATTGTCAGCAAGGGATTGATTGCCCAAAGAGTTAACAATGCACATTAAAGTACAGTTTCCTAACTGATCCTAATCTTGCCCTTTTGCAGTTTGTCAGCTTTTCCCATCTTTTCCCTACAGCAGCCTTAAATACGCTAACAGTATGGCTGCTCTTTGGTGCCAATTTTATAGTGAGGGGGCTGGCATATAACAAACCCCACATTATTGGACCTTTTAAGCCAGCTCACTTATGTCCAAAGGCCCTTGCAGTGGATTTGTTTTTACAATTTGGATGGGCAAATTCCCACCGTCTGCCGGGATCGCTATTTTTGAATAATCAGAATTTGCCTCAAACCCATGGCAGACCTGAACCCATACCCTATTCCTAGCGAAAAATAACCTTGCTAGATTTAGGCAACTACTAAAACTATAGCTATTAGTTTCTGGAGGGTTTCATGAAAACTGAAGAATAGTAATTTGGAGTAGGAGTAGAGTTGTCCCTTAAATCAGTTGATTTTCAGCTATCATTTCTGATTCGCATGTTAACCTTTTCAAGTGTATTTTTGTTTTTCTGGAAGCACTAATCATAAGATATATATTTAATAATATATTCTGATTCTAGTTTTCAAGAGATCTGAGGCTGCTGTCACTGCTTCTTCTGACATTCCCCAGGTTGCTAGCTTTCCAAGCCAGCAGCCTCTCATGATGGAATGAATAACTCCACTCAAAGTTTCATAAGCATGCCTCTCTAGTATTTGAAGTCAATATGCAAACATACTATTTAGAAAGGAGTCAAAGAGCACTAACAGCTCTGTGTTTGAGCACAGGATCTCTTGGCTTCCAATTTTATTTACTCTTTTCAATCAAAGGAACACATTCACTTATCTTTTATTTTTTTTATATATAATCTTTTATTGTTTGATTTTTACCTAGATATTTTCTTACAAGATGTGTGGGCAGATATACAGCTGAGTCTAGCTCTGAATAAAGCAGTTATACACTTAATTTCAAACATTCTTTATTTAGCTGACCTTGCATCTTCATTCTTCATTGTCTCTGGGTGCCTTCATGATGGTTAGATATACCCTACACTTATTGCTTTAAAAATGAATTTTATCATTGCTGAATGTTTAAACTTCCAGGGGCTTCACTGCCTACTGCTTGGCCATGTTGCTTTTCCAGCGCAGCGCTGCATTTATTATAACAAGCTTATAAAAGATGTTGAGGGGCACAGAATAAAAAATGGTTTAAAGGAAATATGCCATAAAATGATGTAATATTCACTACGTTCAGCCAACAGGTTAAGCTTGAAACTCTCTTGGTCTTATGGTTTAAAGTTTTCTGCAGTTCAGTATTTCTGTGCTGTAAAGAAAGGGCAGATTGTTCCCCTACTGTTCACTGTGAACGCAGTACTCTGGAAGCACCATTAAATATTTAATTCTAAACTGAAGTTTTATGCATGTAATAGAAAAAAGGTGATTTCTAAACCATCCAAGACCTCTCCCCACCCATTTTCCTAGCTATGCAATTTTAACTAACTATTTTCTTTGCTACAATCAAAATACTTGCCAGGATATCATCCATACATTTAAGCTTATTAGCGCTATCCCATATTAACTCAGATCCAACCACTTCATGCCAGGAAAATCGACTGACCTAAATGTTTATCAATTATTTCTTAATTTGCAAACTGCACATGACCATGTTTGAACAAGAGTGAGGGTCTCACTGGGAAATCGTAAAGCTTTAGACACGGTCAAATTGTAATACTTATGGCTTGCGCTATACAATTGTAAATTTGCCAGGAGGTTTACAACAAGGATATGTCTGCTGTAAATATCACCTAGGGCATGGGTGTGTATAAATGCACAGTTTTATGAGGCCATTCCCCTAACTAAAAGCACATGACTAGGCTGCCACTTTAATGTACACTAGCTGGTGAACCAATGACCACAAATCTCAAGTAATATCTGAATGCAGTGCACATAATGTCTAACTTAGTTAGACCTCATTCTACTAACTAACGTTTAAACTGAACACCTTGCTCAATAGATTGACTTTATCACCTATGTAGTCGTCACAAATCAAGAAACTGATAATATTATATTATTTGTATGGGGGACGTTTTCAATCCCAAATGGTTAAAGTGCAACTGAAGCCAAAGATTAGAACACCTGTCAGTTTTTTTTTTTAATTTTTTGCTGTGTCCCCATTATGGAGATTCACCCTTTCTATTTCTTCTGGTGACTGTAATCACTAAAAACTAAACGTAACAGAAAACCAAATTATGGGCTGTCACCAGAACAGGAATAGATGATAAATATTCCAATGGGGACACTAGTTCTGGTGACCTTGCTGACCGCCAGGGACTTACCTCCCTTTGGAGGGATGTCCTCTCAGCTCCTGTTCTTGTTGTGGCTATCGACCAGGAAGTGAAGGGATATCTCCCCAATCGGACACAGAGAAAAAAAAAACTGACGGGTTATAACCCTCCCTTACTTTAGCCAAAACTACATAAAAGTTTTGACTTTCTCTACTTTAAGTTAGAGAAACAGAAGATGCTTGCTTTGGTCATTTCACACACTATATTCCCACCAAATCACCATTCCTTATACTTTTTAAACCTAAGCCCTAAACGACTCTCAGTTAGATACAAACAATAACAAAGGGACCATTGTGCATGAGGGGAGGTAGGAGTAGAGTCACCTACACCCTAATTATCAGACAGAATTAATCAGATCAGTGGAATACAGTGCAGCTATCTGAATCTCTGAATTCTTACTGATTTTCCCCCAAAAAAATCTTTGGGTTGAGCAGTTTATTCACCTATGATGGAAATGTCCTCAAAATAGAAGGGTTCTTAGAAAATATCCTTATTTTTGTCTTTGTGTGCTTGACTCAAAGATCTTCTTGCTTGGTTACATAGGTAAAGTCACTAATAATAAAATAAAATGTATTTATTTACTGCACACATTTACTGCTATCCAGACTCTGCAAAAAATACAAAATTATGATAACATATTTTACTGAAAATTCCAGACATGAAAAGCCCTAGATCTATTAATGATCTCTCTGCCCGGTTCTCTGATGAACAGCCAGTTAATGGTAACTTTAGGTCATTGGCATGGTTTAGGTCATATTTATGTGTCTTTCATTAATTTTTTTTGCATTTGTTCATTGTGGTGGCATGCCATAACTAAAAAGAGCAGGTAACTGATGGCTAGTGGTTTTCACGACTGGGCACTGAAGCAAGCAGAGGTGTAGACACTCAGCTGGCAGTGGGACAGTCATAATCATCTGTGCTTTTCTTTACTGAATTATGGAGTTTAAACACTGTAGTACTGAGCTAACACGCTAAAGTGTACCACCCACTATTTCATTTGGCCAAGCTTGACTTTTCAGATTTGCAAGGGCTCATGCACACGGGCGTAATAAAATGCTGATTTCTGGCAGAACAATTTTGCATAAAAAAACTCAAGTAATAGTCTGTAAATTGCTTCAGTTTAGACGTGTTAACGTCCATAAACGTTACATTAACATCCGTAAACATTCTCATCCATAAAATTCTTACATTCCTCATTCTCCTTAAATCTCCTCTTTTAATCCCAGCAACGTACATGCATTTACATGCATACCCATGAAAATTACACAGAAATACTGAACACGGACACATAATTTTCTGCTTTGCTTTTCACACAGCTCAACGTGGAGCAGGATTACTAAGCACAGTGCAGCTGTGCGAATGGGCCCATGATCTACAATACATCTGTGTTCAGGACCATAAAAAAAATATATATTAGAGGTATATTATTTATTATAGATATATATTATTTTGTAGAGATCTAAAACAGAGTTTTTACTTGCATGTGCATGAGCCCTTGTATTTTATATATACAGGGCTTGAAAAATCCACTCGTCCGCTCGTCTGTGATGAGAGGACGGTGGAGCCCGACGAGCAGCTTCCCGGCCGGCCGTTGTACTTACATGGGCTGGCCGGGAGCTTTACATTCAAGCGATCGAGCGTCTCTATTAGCAGTTGTCACTGCCGTTGCCGGTCCCGAGATCCGCTGTGCCCGATGCGGCCGGGACCGGCACGGCTCTGTGACAGGAGATCAAAGGGAGTTCAGTATACAAACTCCCTTTGATTTCCTCTCAGTCCCCGAATGCAGGAAGTGATGTAGATTACATCACTTCCTGCATTCAGTGTCACTCTCCAGCTACAGAAGCTGATGAAGCTGATCTCTGCTTCATCAGCTTCTCTGGGGGTCCCTAGGTGACAGGGGTCTTGGAGACCCCTGATGTCTACATAAAGAGGACCTGTCATGTAAATTGGCTATTGCATAGGGGGCTTCTTAGCCCCCATGTAATAGCAATAAAGCTGTGTGTAAAAAAAAAAAGTAATGCTAAAATTAAAGAATCATAAAAAAGAAGCATAAAAAAATTAAGAAAACATTTTTTTTAAGTCCTCGCCCCCCACATAGATATGCGTCGGGTGCGCCTACGTGCGAAAAAGACAATTGCGCTTATTGTGCTGCACATGTTAAATATCGCCGCAAACGTCGGAGTGAGAGCAATAATTTTAGAGCCATTAATCACTGATAATACTAAACTGATGAGCAGTAAAAGCGTTTTAGTCGTTGCCTATAGGCGTTTTTTAAGATTTTGCGGGCACACGCAATTTTAAGGCTTGACATGTTTGGGTCTATTTACCCGCAGTGACCCCGAATTGTATGTTCTACTAAAAATATGGGTAAGAATAAACTTTGTTTTTTTAAAAACATTTATGGTACTTTTTTCATCATATAGTAAAAAAAAAAAATACCCCCCCCCCCCCGGGGTGATTACAGCCAAAAAAAATCGTATCTGTTACATATAGTCCGGTCATGCTGACCTGGTGAGACACCATCAAATTTTTCAAGCCCTGTATATGTGTGTGTGTATATATATATATATATACCTGAACACAGTTTTAAACATCAGTTCTCAAACAGAAAAAGCATTCATAGACTGGAGAATAGTATTCTTCTCTAACAGATGACAGCTTCATGCAGATCATTCCCTGCTACCACTCGGCTTGGTGACTGTAAAGAAACAATTTGGAGTTGTTTTAGGTAACCAAGTTGTTTATAGATATTAAGATTCCTTTGTCCTATCCATCGTATTTTAGCAGGTTTGGATGAGGCTGCCTATAGGTCACTATTCAGAAAAAAGCCATGTACTAGTTTTGAAATAGCATATTGTTCTAATTGAATTTCATGCTGCACTCCAGACAGAGTGAGGAGGAGATAACATTTCTGTCAAGTTTTTATTTTTGTCTGTGATCCATCTGAGGGGATTTTTTTCTCCCCATTTCTTTCCCTGTGTCCCCATACAAGAAATTGACAAAATTTCTGTTCTACTTTATTGGTGTCTCCATTGAAGTGATCTCCTGCCATTTCCTGTTTTGGCAGGAAGTAGTACCAGAGAGAGCAATAAAAACCAAACAGAAATTGTAACCCTTGCCCATTCTATCCAACATAAAAAAAAAATGTTTTAGCTGGAGTTGGCTCTTAATCCAATTATGTGTTCATTTGGAAATCATTTAAATATATTATATTTATTTTTACATACAATTAGCATTGGCACTTAAATCCATCTTAATATCAGACTTGGCAACATACACAAATTGGGAGAGTGTACATTTGCATGTATGTTGTTCTCTGGTGCCAAACCTCTACATATTTCAAATTTGGCCAAAGTGTTGGGGGGAGGGAGGGGGGCTCTAGTCAAAAAGAAGCCTTGGTCCAAGAAGCCGGAAATTCAAGGCCATTCCCTTGTCACAGTGAAACAAGTGAATAATGTTTTAATTGCATGTGTGTCAGAGTTCATTTTTTTTTCTTTTTATGGTGTGATGTTTATGCATTCATTTTGATTTTAAATAGGGCTTCGGAAATTAACGATGAATTCCTCGATTTTAATTGTTAATTTTTTTGATCGATTAAAATTCTTTTGATAGGTACTCACCTCTCCGGCGGCTTCTGGGTCTCGTCGGAGATCCGGTGATGTCAACGGACTCCTCCCCCCTTCCCTAAGTGGCTCCGTCGGCTAACGAAGGAGTCCGGTGACGTCGATGTCCGTGACGGCTAATGAAGGGAAGGGGGGGAGGAGTCCGGTGACGTCGATGCCCGTGGCGTCACCGGACTCCTCCCCCTTCCCTTCGTTAGCAGTACCAGCCCTAATTTTAAACAATCTTTCCTCTGCGTATCCAGAAAAGTGAAAGTGAACATTGTTCATTATTGACCAATGCCAGGCATTTACCAATAATACTGACAAATTATCTTTGTTTTAGCACCTTCTATGAGAGGCTAAAAGAAAAAAGTTTTATGTGATTTTCCCCTTAAGTGTTTAGCTGAAGAGGTGAAAGTTTGGAAGTAAAGCTAAATTTCCTGGACAGTGTACTGTTGGCCCATTGCTAAACCAGGAAACTTTACGGTTACCAGGAAACATTGGAGACAAGCCATGGTCACAGATTTCCCATCTACCTTTTTCAACAGTGATATAAAGAATGTATACACTAACTAAAAGGTGCAGCCAAATGTGTATTAGGTAACCATAGAGAAATGTTTTTAAAATATTTCTTGCAATGTTTATGCTTCATTTCACACTGGCTGAACATCTTATAAGCACAAACATGGGTCAGTGTTGTGTTCTGAAACTTGCCATTACCACCCAGGACCGCAGGTAGTACAAACGATTACACATGGAAACACAACCATGGCTTTTTAAGCAGGAAGTAAGTATAACCCAGTAATGCAGAGCTGGTGGTCAGGGGCTACACATGTCATTTCTGTACCTTTCATAAATAATAATGGTTTTGAATCAGTTTTATTTTACAGTTGTTTTTAAAGTTTTCATTTTTTTTACTATTCTATAAAATATTTAACAAATAAACATTTAATCCACGGTGCATGATTCATGACACAGGATTTACTATGGGATTTCTAAACAGAGAAGCTGTTTTGCTGTTTCTCTTTTTTTTCCACCTGAACAGATTGAGGAGCATGGAGGGAATAAATCACTTGTTTGACTCATACACTTGTGTGTATGTATGTGTTAATTTCTTCTTGAGCTGCTGATCTTTAAATACTCCTTTTTCAGTAATGCAATTAAAGGGGATCTGGTAAACCCGTAAAAAGGAAAAAAGTGTGTGTTTGCCACTGTTGCCAGACAACTCTATTTTTAGGACATTGGGGTTGATTTACTAACCTTATAAACACGCCACGAACAAGTATACACCTCTGTAGTGTGTTCCCTCCCAGCATGATCTATTGGTGGAATCTAGACACCTTTGTAGTGTGTACACACCCAGCACAACGCAAAGCCCTGCATGAATTGCAAGGTGATGTTGTGTAAATTAGCTCTACATTGTGTTGCTTGCGTTGATGAATGCAGGAATGTAAATGCATGAGCTAATCATTTTTGTCTAAACTGTGAAGCAGCATTATATATGCATCATGTGCATGATTTTTCCATATATGGCATTAGCGGAAATATGCTTTTAGAGACTTTTTGGTTGATAAATACGTTTTGCTGTGTAAAAATCACACGCACCTAGTGTGTGCGTGCGTGTGTTTAGGTTATTAAATCACCCCCATTGTCTCAGTCTCCATCTGATGATAGATGAATGCACTTTGATACCAACAGTTATCTTCACATCGAGCGATGAGATTTTGGGGTTGAAGATTTCTTTTAGCATCAAACAGCTTTTGGGCTGAATTTGCTGGCCCAGCCAGTCCTGGACACATTAGCAGTTGTTTGAAATCTAAATATTTTCATTATAGTGGAATGATGTATTTTAATTAATTTGGCAATCTTTTCAAATTTCTTGCCAGACTTATAGGCATCCATAAGCTGCTTTGTAAGGGCTTTAGATAGTTCCTTTAATGTTGGCATATGATTATAGAAGTCAGTAGCAAAGAGAACACCAGACCCTAGATAGCTGAGGTTTAAATTAGACACATTCAATCGGCATACTCCCTAAGGAGGTTGTAATCATTGGCACCTACTGTGGAACACCTAATTGTAATTTCATGCATATCAACTGGTGGTAAATATAGGAGTGGGCTTCCTCGTGTGACAAATCTAGATTTTCATTACTTTAATTATAAGAATGAATACACCATGTGAATGTTGAAAAAGTCAACCATTTCAATGTGCAATACTTGTGCATAGAGGCTGCTGTAAGTTCCAATAGAAAAACAAATATTTCAGACAATTGGGAAAGGTGGGCTGATGCTATTGGCCATACTTTTTGTTCACCAGAATTCTAAAGTTAAAGTGTATTTTTACATAAAGTATTCAAGCTTCTATCTAGGGATTGCTAGAGAGCTGTCATGTTAGAAAGGGAGCAATAAAGAACTTACAATACCCTCTATACACAGGTAATGTTACTACTCCAATTCCCAAAATGTTGGGATACTGCGTAAAATATACATAAAAACAGAATGCAATGATTTGCAAATTTCGTAATCCCATATTTCATTCACAATAGAAAATAGAAAACCTAAAATGGTTAAACTGCGAAAATTTACCATTTTAAGAAATAAATAAGGTAATTTTGAAATTGATGGCAGCAACATGCTTCAAAAAAGTTAGGACAGGGCCATGTTTACCAGGGTTTAGTATCCCCTCTTCTTTTAATAACACTTTAAATGTCTGGGAACTGAGGAGACCAGTTGCTGGAGTAGCAGAAGAATATTGGCCCATTCTTGAGAAAATGGCAGCGTTTCTGGATCATGTTCCGATATGGCTTTTACTTTGCATGATAGAGCTTTAACTTGTATTTTTTAATGACACAATTAGCTGTGCCCACAGACCGTGATTTTTGGAAGTATACCTGAGCCCATGCATTGATGTCCATCACAGAATTATGACTGTTTTTAATACAGTGCCGTCTGAGGACCCAAAGATCACGGGCATCCAATATTGCATTTCGTCCTTGTCCCTAGCACACAGAGATTTCTCCAGATTCTCGGAATTCTTTTGATGATATTATGTACTGTAGATCAGGGCTAAAAATGTCAGGCCCTGAGCTACTAGCCAGGCCTTAAGAGTTATTCGCCACCAGTTGCCCCACCTAACCCCTACCCTGCCCCAGCCTTAACTCCACCAAGTCAGCAGTGTGACGCAAAGTACAGAGATCAGCAGTACAGAGGTCAGTAATGTAACGCACAGTACAGAGGTCAGCAGTACAGAGGTCAGTAATGTAACGCAGAGTACAGAGGTCAGTAATGTAACGCACAGTATAGAGGTCAGTAAGGTAACACAAAGAAAAGAGGTCAGCAGTACAGAGGTCAGTAATGTAACGCACAGTACAGAGGTCAGCAGTATAGAGGTCAGTAATGTAACGCATAGTATCGAGGTCAGTAATGTAATGCACAGTACAGAGGTCAGTAATATAACGCTCAGTACAGAGGTCATGAGTTCAGAGGTCAGTAATGTAACGCACAGTGCGGAGGTCAGTAATGTAACACAAACAGGTCAGCGGTGTATGGCAGAAAGAACAGGGACTTACAATGCACATAGCTGATCTGCCCTCTTCCTCTCCTGGTGGTGGTGCTAGGGGGGTACAGAGATGTATCCTTCAGGTCCCGCACTGCAAAAACTTGCAGCCGGCCAATAGCAGCTGCAGTCTTCCAGCCTACGAAAGCTGAGGTGGGTGGAGGAAGCGGCAGGTGGCCGTAGTGAAGGAAACACAGCCGAACTGATTCTTCTCCTTAGCAGCTACAGCTACACAGCGGCCGAGGAGGAGAAGAATCAGTTCGACTGTCTTTCCTTCGCTCCGGCCACAGAAGAAAGAAATGAAGCGAGCGATCGCCGCTGAAGAAGCGGCTGTAGTTTCACCCCCGCTGGTCCTGCCGTCTGCACCCCCTCCCCTGATGAGCCCTGCTGTAGATGATGATGATGATGATATATTTAAAGTCTTTGCCATTTTGGTGAACCTCTGCCCATCTTTACTTCTGAGAAACTCTGACTCTCTAAGCTCTTTTTATACCCAATCATGTTACTGACCTGTTGCCAATTAACATAATTAGTTGCAAAATGTTCTTCCAGCTCTTCCTTGTTGGTACCACTTACTTTGCCAGGTTTTTGTTGCCCTGTCCCAACTTTTTTTAGAAGAGTTGCAGCCATGAATTCCAAAATGACCTTTTTTTTGTACATTTTCTCAGTTTAAACATTTGATATGTTTTCTATTGTGAATAAAATCTGGGTTTATGATATTTGCAGCACATTGCATTCTGTTTTTATATAGACTCTACACAGCGTCCCAACTTTTTTGGAATTTGGGCTGTAGATGGGATAACAAGAGGAAAATCATGGGTCGCTTTAAGCAGTAGAGCTTGGTATACTTTTAGCCTGTTGATTGGACAAATAAAGAGCAGGGACACACTGACCGTATATTCTTCTCTTCTGTAAGCATGTTAACAGTGTTAGACTTACAGACTTGTACACTGCAGAAGATTATCCCATAGGGTTGATTTACTAAGTAGGTAGAGCATGTTCACTTTGCAAGTGAGTTTTCACTTAGTTTAGTGAATGTGGGGAAGCTGTGCTGACCTCAATCATCCAATCCTGTGCAAGCAATATTCCTGTTTATTTTCCTTGCATGTAATTAGGTGTTCTTTGCAAAGTAATTTAAGATAAGTTAAAATTCAATTTTTTTAAATGAGAATTACCTTGCATGATTTACTAGTAAATCATCTTTTAGATTGTAAGCCCTCACGGGCAGGGCCCTCCTTACCATCTTGTCTTAAATTGTATTGTGACTGTAATGTCTTCCTTATATTGTAAAGCGCTGTGCAAACTATTGGCGCTATATAAATCCTGTATAATAATAATAATAACAATAATAATAATAATTAGTAAATCTAGTACATTAACCCCATAGTGTTGCCCCTCTCTTTTCCTGTTCTGCCACACAGACAGATACAGGAAACCGATGTAAAGATAAATTAGGCACATATACTATTTGCGTTTTAAAATAAATGATTAAAAAAATGGCTGCTTACCTTCACAATGTAATGCCCTGTACAGCGATCAACCCTACCAGGCACTTCTGGGGTACAATAATTCATTCATAATGCATGTTTTGGGTGCAACATGACCCTTTCTTAAGCCATTATAAAAACGGTGAACAAAGCACTTTCAATAATTTGTAAAAAAAACATTCTTTACAATAAATTGCTGTAGTGAAAAACATATGGGACGTTAGCTAGGTACCAATAAGGCACCTCTAATGATGTGTGCTCCACTGGTGGGTCATGCTTCTTTCTTGACAAATGTTACTTATATGCAGCCTCTGACAGTGATGTCACCACTGAAGTTTTGGCAGTGAAACTGACAGTTGGGACTGGAGCACAGTGATCATGGCGGGTTGCTTGCTGTGCAGCTCTTCCATTCATTAAACTTCTTCTGTTCTTTTTAAAGAATGCAAGACTTTTTGTAATTGGACAAGGGGCACATGAACGTCACATTCTGCCTTTATCCAATCAAAGACGTTGTAATGTAATAGTTGTAATGATTTTTCGTTTTCACTAATTTTGATATTTTCTTGATTTTTGGTATTTTTTATTTTTGTGTAGAATTTGCCAGGTTTTCATTGCCTGATTTTTTCCCCATTGGGGAGATTTTACCTCACTTTCTATCCTGGTGAAAGCATCATCCAAAAAAAAAGTGAGGGGAAAACCTATTCAAGGAGGCGCAGGTATTACTAAAAACCCAACAGGGGTTTCAACCTTTACTCCATAAAAAAGTTTTGGCTTAACCTCCCTGGCGGTATTCCCGAGTGTGGCTCGGGGTTAAATTTCCTAGCTAGGAGCGGTAACCTCGAGCCACACTCGGGAATACCCCCTGAAATCACACTAACCTTGTCCCTCGATCCCCGCGGCATCTCGGCGTCTCCTTCGCACAATGCCGGCATCCGTCTCCAGCGTACGCTAACGTCATTGTCGTAAGGAGGCGGATCTGGCGCGAAATTCAAAAGTGAAACACCACATACATATTCTAATACATTGTATTATAGAGAAGACAGTGCTATTTCGTTACTTTTTCGATACTGTAGTTAATTTAAAATAAAAGGAACATCCTGCTTAAAACATTACACAGAAATGACAACTTGCTTTTACAAGATGAGTAATTTCTCAACACATTTTCAGCTGTTATTCAATAGAGAATAAAATAGCACAGAGGAGGTAGAATCCCAGACCTTTTCATTAAGTTATTAATTTAGACACGTTGTGTATCTCACCTGCTGAGTTGTACAGTATGTCCCAAAAAGAAAATGGTATCTGCTTTTTCCATGGCAAAATGGGTTGAAACATTGATACTAATGTGTTATAAATATTTCTCCATTTTGTGCCCTTATGCTTTTTTTTTTAAATATATTAACACATGTAAATAGTGTTCGCTTATCTCTAAATATGTCTGGAAAAATAATAGCCTGTAAATAAGCAACTACTAACCCATGGGACTTTATATAAGGCACTAAATCATTGGTGTACTACCAATATTAAGACCTTTTTTCTTCTTCTGCTAGACAACAAATGTGGAGAACCTTGCACTGCCATGGATCATGTCTGGAAGGCAGGCAACAAAAAGTCCAATAACTCTTTTGGATCTATGTTATGGAAAAGTTGATAATCTTAACCTTCTGTATGTGGTAAGTTTTTAAATCTGTTTTTATTTATGTTTTCTGTTAATGTAAGCCTCATGAGTAACATTTGGACACAGATTTCAATTCCCATACAGAATAAAAAGTATGTCCAACATTAGGACCTGATATATAATGATTAAAGTTACCAATACAGTGTACATTTGGTGCAACTGTGCACTGTATTGAAGCCGGTATTGGCACAGATCCTAATGGACCCATTCTTTGTAACTACAAAAGTCCAGGCAATCATTGGGATAGATTATCACTTAATGACATAGATACTGACATGGAGAAATACTAGAATTATAGAGCGTTTAGTGAGTTATGCCACTGAAAAGTTAGGAAGTTTGAAATTGTGAGCCCCACTACTGCCCTTATTTCAAAGGTATCAAGCCTAGTGTGTATACCCATCTGTCCCATATCCTATAGAATTTATGCAGTGTACCTCGTTGTTGATATGTAATGTTTTATGTGCAGGTAAAAAAACAGTGATAGGACATTTTGCAGAGATAAATTGCATGGAGACATAATTAAATTTTCTATGTTCACATGGTATACGCAAATTAAATTGAAAACCATGCAAATAATCAATTGCACATTCTTGAAACCTTTAAAAGTTATGTTTGCAGATGTGTCCAACCTACAAAGAGTCATACAATCCAAAATCAATACAATACAAATAGTAAATGTTGCCGGATGGAGACTCCCAAGGCAGGGTGAAGGCGATGGGATGGTGGTGGGGATGACTGATAATACCTGTGGATTCCTTGAGAAGCCAGTAGATGGGTCAAAGAGTTTGACTTTCTTTTTAGATAAACGATATATCAGTTTTGTGTATATTCACCTTTTCGGTGATTGTCATGTTAAATATATGAACTTGAAAAACATGCTTGTAGGTTAATTGGCTCCTGTGTAAACCGGCCTTAGTATGTGTATATACATGCATGTGAGAATGGGACCTTAGATTGTAAGCTCCTCGAGGGCAGGGACTGATATGAAAGAATAGTAAGTAAAATGATGAGTAAATTGGTGGCGCTATATACTGTAAATACCTGTAATAAATAATAAACTGGTCATTCAGATGGGAAATGTTTGTTCTTAGATGCAGTTTCCTGTTAGATGCTGATAGCAGAATGTTGTGAAACATGCATGTATAATTCCAACAGTTAAAAAATATTTTTATGCATATAGAGAAATCATTTTTTAAGATGGCATTATATAAAATCTCATGTAGAAATCATCATATCATGTAATTTAAAGATCTGAAGTATGAGTCTGTTGTTTTCAAATGAACTCATATTGAATGGAGACACATTTGGATTAATAATTAATATGGATCAGTGTAAAGTGTGAGCGCACTGTGACTTGAAGACAGATACAGTATATATTTTGGTTTATAAAGCTGGGGGAGTTACAATTGTGCTCTAAATAAGAGCTGGGCATTTATTTAGACTTAATAAAATAATTCCAAACCAGCAACTGTGGATGCAAAATGCGTAGCCTACACACAGTCTAAAGTGGTGCATGGATAAAAACTTGATCTTCTCCTTTTGAGTATCTAGACCAGGGGCGCCCACAATTTTTCGTCTGGAGATCTACTTTTCAAATGACGAACTCAATGAGATCTACCAACGAAAAAACACCTGCATTCAGGGGCGGGAGGGGGCATGGCGGTGCATTGAAGTCAATGGCTCCGCAGCCAGGCCCTTTGCGCACAGTGGGACCGTCTGCACCCGGAACCCAGGCACATTAGTGCCTGTGTTCCAGTCCAGTGCGATCCGCAAAAATGCTGCAAGCACTATGTTTGCAGATCGCACTGGACTGGAATGCAGGCACTGATGCCTGCGTTCCGGGTGCAGGCGATCGCACTGTGGGCCGGGGGCATGGCTGCGGTGCCATTGACTCCAGCACGGTTAGCTGCTGGAATGCACTGTATCGCATAGTAAACTCCCTCCTGCGTTCTGAAGTCAATGGCACACCGGCCATGCCACCCTTCCCAGCTGCAGTGCGTTCACGTGCACCAGAACGCGGCACAAAAATCTCTGCGTTCTGGTCCAGTGCTATCGGAAAAAAATGCTGCATGCACTATTTTTTCTGATCGCACTGGACCGAAATGTAGGCATTGTGGTTTCCGATATCTGGTGACTTCAATTCACCGCCACGGCCCCTCCCAGCCGAGAACGCAGGGGGTTTACCATGCGATACAGTGCATTCCGGCTATCCGCGCTGGAACGTACTGTACTGTAACTCGTGTGAAGCGTTTCAGCGCTATTGTCTCCGGAACGCATTGGAACGAATTGCAGCTAGCTCAGTTTGTTGTCGGGGGCGCGGCGGTGTGTTGAAGTGAATGGCACCGCAGCCACGCCCTCTGGACGCAATGCGATCGGCCGTACGGGAACTCAAGGCACATCAATGCCTGCGGTCCGGTCCAGTCATTTTTTCTGACCGGACCGCAGCCATTGATGTGCCTTGCGTTTCAGTGCGGATAGAATTTATGCAGTGTACCTCGTTGTTGATATGTAATGTTTTATGTGCAGGTAAAAAAACAGTGATAGGACATTTTGCAGAGATAAATTGCATGGAGACATAATTAAATTTTCTATGTTCACATGGTATACGCAAATTAAATTGAAAACCATGCAAATAATCAATTGCACATTCTTGAAACCTTTAAAAGTTATGTTTGCAGATGTGTCCAACCTACAAAGAGTCATACAATCCAAAATCAATACAATACAAATAGTAAATGTTGCCGGATGGAGACTCCCAAGGCAGGGTGAAGGCGATGGGATGGTGGTGGGGATGACTGATAATACCTGTGGATTCCTTGAGAAGCCAGTAGATGGGTCAAAGAGTTTGACTTTCTTTTTAGATAAACGATATATCAGTTTTGTGTATATTCACCTTTTCGGTGATTGTCATGTTAAATATATGAACTTGAAAAACATGCTTGTAGGTTAATTGGCTCCTGTGTAAACCGGCCTTAGTATGTGTATATACATGCATGTGAGAATGGGACCTTAGATTGTAAGCTCCTCGAGGGCAGGGACTGATATGAAAGAATAGTAAGTAAAATGATGAGTAAATTGGTGGCGCTATATACTGTAAATACCTGTAATAAATAATAAACTGGTCATTCAGATGGGAAATGTTTGTTCTTAGATGCAGTTTCCTGTTAGATGCTGATAGCAGAATGTTGTGAAACATGCATGTATAATTCCAACAGTTAAAAAATATTTTTATGCATATAGAGAAATCATTTTTTAAGATGGCATTATATAAAATCTCATGTAGAAATCATCATATCATGTAATTTAAAGATCTGAAGTATGAGTCTGTTGTTTTCAAATGAACTCATATTGAATGGAGACACATTTGGATTAATAATTAATATGGATCAGTGTAAAGTGTGAGCGCACTGTGACTTGAAGACAGATACAGTATATATTTTGGTTTATAAAGCTGGGGGAGTTACAATTGTGCTCTAAATAAGAGCTGGGCATTTATTTAGACTTAATAAAATAATTCCAAACCAGCAACTGTGGATGCAAAATGCGTAGCCTACACACAGTCTAAAGTGGTGCATGGATAAAAACTTGATCTTCTCCTTTTGAGTATCTAGACCAGGGGCGCCCACAATTTTTCGTCTGGAGATCTACTTTTCAAATGACGAACTCAATGAGATCTACCAACGAAAAAACACCTGCATTCAGGGGCGGGAGGGGGCATGGCGGTGCATTGAAGTCAATGGCTCCGCAGCCAGGCCCTTTGCGCACAGTGGGACCGTCTGCACCCGGAACCCAGGCACATTAGTGCCTGTGTTCCAGTCCAGTGCGATCAGCACAAATGCTGCAAGCACTATGTTTGCAGATCGCACTGGACTGGAATGCAGGCACTGATGCCTGCGTTCCGGGTGCAGGCGATCGCACTGTGGGCCGGGGGCATGGCTGCGGTGCCATTGACTCCAGCACGGTTAGCTGCTGGAATGCACTGTATCGCATAGTAAACTCCCTCCTGCGTTCTGAAGTCAATGGCACACCGGCCATGCCACCCTTCCCAGCTGCAGTGCGTTCACGTGCACCAGAACGCGGCACAAAAATCTCTGCGTTCTGGTCCAGTGCTATCGGAAAAAAATGCTGCATGCACTATTTTTTCTGATCGCACTGGACCGAAATGTAGGCATTGTGGTTTCCGATATCTGGTGACTTCAATTCACCGCCACGGCCCCTCCCAGCCGAGAACGCAGGGGGTTTACCATGCGATACAGTGCATTCCGGCTATCCGCGCTGGAACGTACTGTACTGTAACTCGTGTGAAGCGTTTCAGCGCTATTGTCTCCGGAACGCATTGGAACGAATTGCAGCTAGCTCAGTTTGTTGTCGGGGGCGCGGCGGTGTGTTGAAGTGAATGGCACCGCAGCCACGCCCTCTGGACGCAATGCGATCGGCCGTACGGGAACTCAAGGCACATCAATGCCTGCGGTCCGGTCCAGTCATTTTTTCTGACCGGACCGCAGCCATTGATGTGCCTTGCGTTTCAGTGCGGGTGATCGCATTGCGGCCAGAGGGGGTGGCTGCGGTACCATTCACTTCAACACACCGCCGCGCCTCGATCGGCCGTACGGGAACTCAAGGCACATCAATGCCTGCGGTCCGGTCCAGTCATTTTTTCTGACCGGACCGCAGCCATTGATGTGCCTTGCGTTTCAGTGCGGGTGATCGCATTGCGGCCAGAGGGGGTGGCTGCGGTACCATTCACTTCAACACACCGCCGCGCCTCCTCCTGCCCCACAGCAAACTGAGCTAGCCGCAATGCAATCCAATGCGTTGCAGACACAATACACTGAGGATGGTGTGAATGAGGCATTAGAAATCTTAACTGCGCAGCCCCTTAACTATACTATCAGCTCCCACTCAAGCCAATAGCCTACCTGCTTCGGGCTCTTCAGGTGTAGTCACAAAGTGCAGACAGGGAGGAGTGTCTAAAGCTGCAGGCGGGGAGGGACCGGTCAAATGTGCTGAAGAGAGGGAGGAGCTGCTAGTGTCACTAGTGCTGGATGCAATGGACAGTGAAGCGGAGGGGCGGGCCGAGGGGCAGGAGCAAGTGTCTCATGGAAGTGGCGGCATGCCTATGCTACGCTACCGCTACAGACAGGAGGGGAGAGCCGAATGTGTCGGATGCTTTAGCGTCCGACATATTTGGGTAAACGGAACGCGGGACAGGGAGTCGACCCGCGATCTACCAGCGATAGCTTTGCGATCGACTGGTAGATCGCGATCAACCTTGTGGGCACCCCTGATCTAGGCGTATGAAGCCTTGGCATGAACCCATCCTTACATTTATTGCGCTAAAGTATTAAATAACACTTGCTTTAACCCTTTCGCTGCCAAGGACGTATGGCATGCGGACCTACAAAAGTGCTTCCAGAAGCTTCAGACTGGTGAATTGCAGGTTTAAAGCCCTAAATTATACAATTACCAATCACCAGCAGAAGTTGCAGCTCTAGCAAACTGGTTTCGGCCTACGTGTTAAGTAACAAGTGATAAAGACAACTACATGTTGGAAGAGGATTAATCTAAGGCCCATGTCACACTAGTAGTTTTATAGCAGCTATATGGAATAGATTTAAAAGGACTTCTTATCATTCTGTTCTGATGTCCTTGTACACCACTTTGCTTTACGGTATATGCTCACCCATGCCTAACCCTCTTTATATACTGTAAGCGTTATTGATCTCCCCACCCTCTCCTTTAAAAGCATTCAGGGTTGCTACTATTCTTTCTGGCTTAAGTGTTTGTCTCCATTTGCATTATCTGCTGTAAGGGCTCTTACATTCATGCATGTCTCTTTTAGAGATTACTCATCTTTCAGTGAATTTGTTCTTATTATAGACCTCCCTCTCCCTTAAGTGAAGGGGTTAGGGGGTTCTACTTAGACCTCTGGCTGTTGAATGGTTGATCTTTTTTTGGATATACTATGTCAAAACTTACATTCCCTAAAGTCAAGAATTTAGTATGCCAGGCTTAAGCCTTTACCTTGGTTAACATTACTTTCTAGTTGTTGCCCCACTTGCTTTTTCTTTATGGTGCATGAATGCTTGTCCCCCACATTGCTAATTGAGGCCCATCATTCTTCAGGTAGCAGTTTCCCCCTGCTGGTGATTACCTGTGCTGGTCTTGAGCACAAACCCCCCTCGGTTGCGTCAATTTCCATATTTTGTTGACTGTACTTCATCTAGCCTTGTTCAGGTGTTGATCCCTTCACATACTGTTTGTATTATGATTTCCACATCTGTTGAATCTCCCAGAGGCTATTGCGCACCCCTCAGCTAGACTGCTTGTGGACATCCGAAATGTCTAAGAATTACTAAATTCCTATGTCCCCCAATGGATGATAAAAAAAATAAACCATACATTATTTTTCTTAAAGTTCATTAAGGGACACAGGCCCAGACCCTTTGTGTTATTGACCTTACTGTATGTACTGCTTGAGCACAAAACAGAGGCTTGATGATTCAGGGTGGGATTATACAGAGGATGGCTTAACATTTTTTGTTTGCTAGTGTCCCAGTGGCTCCATATATGTTTGGGACACAGGAATGAATTAGTAAAATATGTGTAACTGCTTTAAAAATACAATTACTTTTAAATATTAATCTGACCTTAAATATGATTGTGTTAGGATTGAATGCCATGTAAAAAGGGTTGGAAATGTAAAGCATTTTCTCCCCCTGCTCCATGTGGATATTCAATACTTTGTAGGTCCTTTTTCTGTTCTAGGATTCGTGTCTATTAAAAAAGCAAGAATGTTTTATTGTTCCACCTGTACCAGGTATACACATGATGTTGTATCTCATCTATATGTACTTATAAATGGCCCAATTATTAAGCAGCAGATTAAGCCATTTAAAATCTAATCTGCCTGGCACTGAATGATCTACACATGATGACCATATCTAAATTTCGCTTATATACCCAAAATTGCTGACATTTTTCAAGCTTACCAAGAATGTTGAATCTCATGAAGTCTGCAGGTATAGTTAAATCTGCCACAGATTTTGCCTGCTGATCTTCAGCTAGTTTTGGTAAGGTATGGTTATATTAGATGCCCTTCTATATGTGAGCATTCACAGTAATGCTCCTTGTTTAACTTTTATTCCACTGATTTGGTTTGTTGTTGGACTGTCATAGCCTATTTGAAGCTAAATTTGAAAGTTAAGTGCCATTACACAATTTCTGTCATTTAAAGGTCGAAGGGCAGAGTATAAAATGCCTTGCTTATGCAGGGAAATAGCAGTGTAAGCATCAGATCCCCCTATTGTTTGTCTTATGGGTGTGACCTTTTCTGTTTGAATTGAAGCAAATTGGCATTGACAGCTTGTGATAGCCACTGATCTAGCTTGAAAAACACTATTGTAAAGTCTGTCTCAGCAGAAGTGCTTTCCTTCCTGAATAATTCATAACCAGCATTACTCATATAGTGCACCTGCTGGCAGGATTTTACATTTGTTTATTAAAATGAGTGCAGCAGGATTTGCAATTAAGTCTTTGAGACCTATGACCATTTTGCTAACATATTGTTTTACAATGTAGTTAATTAGCATCAACAAAAGCATATATTTGCATTCCCAATGTATTACTTGAATGGTAATCAGGAGGGTATAAGGTAATGTTGATGAATGTCATAGTAATTTAATTGTAAGAAGAAAGAAAGTATGATTGATTGAATTTTTCTAGTGGAAGTAGCGTCTGATGTGATTTTGTTTAATTTATTGAATTCCATTATTTTTCAGTGACATATTATTCTGCCTTTTAGAGGGTATATGTTTACAATTCTCATAAGTCCCTGCCCCAGAGGAGCTAGAATCTAACCACTCCATAAAATTATTGGAATTGCCATTATCAGAACTTTTTGGAAATGTATATCTCTATCACTAAAAAGATAGAACTTGGTTTGAGGTGCATTTTGATAGTGTTGTAACATGCTAGACAAAAGCCTTGCTTCTCAAAAAATGCCACATTAAAGCCTGAGTCTGAAATGTTAGTTGACCTGAGCCATAATCTTGCTAAAGGCTTACGAGCTAACAATGAATTATACTACTGAGATGTAATGCTACAGAGCTCTGAAAATGTACAATCTTTTTCCTATAGGCTATTGCATTTTGAGGTTGCTAGTGATGTCCCTTTTGGCTTTTATAAAGACTTTTTGAAGAGAAGCTAACTGCAGGTCGCAGAAGTAGACAGTATTGGTACTTTCAAGTAGATATTAGGAAGATTGAACCCCAAAAACGTTTTAGTTTTGGCTAGCTTGGGGAAGGGATAGCCTGATAGCCTTCAATAGGAATGCCTGTAAGTGCGTGATACAGCCAACTTTAAGCTTTTGTTTTCCGCAAAAGAAGCAGCTCTCCTCCTCTTTGTAAACACGCCTGAAGCTGAATATGCCTGCAAAAACACATGAAAAACACTTTAATTACGCACCTTGACACGCATAAAATGCTCAAAAAGGTTTACAAAATACCTGAAAAAGAACTAAAAATGTAGACACTGAGATGTGAATGGAGCCTTCAAGCGTATATCAAAGGAAAATATTTACAAAAAAACAGATAACCTATTTAGTACATCTCTGCAATATATGCTCATGATTTATCTCCTTAAATACACTGCAAGTACAGAAAAATAACTGTTGATGTGCCAGAAATATAGTATGCTCCTACCTGTTTGAGGTGCTGTTAGCTCTGCCTACTTAATTTCTGCTGAATTACAAAAGACACCTACTCCTATAACAAAACTATTTAATTGGTATAATTAGCTGACCAAAAAAGAGCAAATAAAGGAAGTTCATTTTTAGGATTTACATACACTTAATACATACAGTAAGTGATATCATTGCTTTAAACCAAATCCCTAAGCTTTTGATTCACAAGGTATCTTACACATTTTATTATCACTTACTGATAACCTTTATTGTTCCTTTCACTTGTCCCTGTTTTTCAGGATATTGGCAGTGTTTACCATTAATGTGGTGGCATTTACCAATGGTCAGGTTTGCTTAGTGTGTGCACTTATTTATTTTTAGTTTTTTATCTTTACTGTTCTCTTATTGTTGCAAAAAAATACAAGCATCAGTGCCCAAGTAAGCACAACATAATATTTATACAGTAATTTAAATAATATAATTTTAAATGATTTTTAGAAAAACAATAAACATAGGGGAATTGTTTTTTGTACATGATATTGCTATATAGATAAGTTTCTTCCTTTCTTTTTCTTTCAATGTTTAAGCTGCAGGATACACCATATTCTAAAGCCAAAAATATATTAAAACATGTCACAATGCGTTTTAAAAAGATTTATGGGTTGCATTTCTTATAGCATTTAATTTAGCCTGTAGATCTGAGTTGCCTTGTCTCTTAGTATTTCATTTTCTGTTTAATATAATTTCACTGCTGTTTATACAACCAAAAACAATGAATGGAGGGCAAATCAACCAATTAACATTTGTTCCTCTTTTGTTTGGTATGATTTATTTTATATTGCAGTGTTTTCATTCCTAATGAAATAGCTAGAGAATATATTTTAAATATACTTTGTAGGAACTCATAATAGGATAATTTTACTAAATTAGCAGAAAAACATTGATCAATCAGTATCTGTTGTAAGGAAATGAGTCCTTTGTATAAAGGAAGAAAACTGTTTTATATTCCTTTTACCTCCGGAGGCATAAAGATCCATCACAACTTTCCTGTCAGCCACTTACTATAACTGCTCATATGGAGACACGTTTGTAATTAAAGTTTGTAATTAAAGTGGGATCTACCCACCATTTAGGTAGAGAAGGCAGAATATGATCTCCCACTGGTTCTTTGATGCTTTCCATGGCCTGGTTGGGAGATCTCCCCTCAACACAGGCATGGCTTGAGAGATAAAGATCTGTTGTAAGTAGTTCTTTATGGTTCTTCTATGGAGAAAGCATAACGGAGTTGATGTCACCATACTGTTGATTTAATCAGCTCCAAGTTGGCCTTCTTTACTTGCCTGCAGCTGAAATCAATACCACATTTAATGCACTAAAGGTTTTGGGCATGCTCAGTGCTCACACACAGGTCTGTATGTGCCTGCTGTGTTAAGCTGCCCATACGCCTGATGATTATTGCACGATGATTGCGGGTGATCCCGCGATCGTACGATAATCGTAAGGTATATGGGCAGCATGCGACCGCATATACTGTAAGGTCGCACGACTTTCGTCTTATGATCACGCTAGAAAACCCGCCGAAAAGCGTACGATTTTCGGCGGGTTGGTAGCGCGATCGCAAGACGAAAGCCGCATGGGCCGAGGTGCGCAAGCTCACCATTGCACCATTGCTCACCATTGCAATCATCTGTAAGCCCTCCCCTCAGTACGATCTGCCTGTCCAAGATGGGCAGGTCGTACGAAATTTGCCTGGGGTGTAAAGGATTATTTAATTCCTTTAAGCATATCTTATTGTTACTTGTCAGCAGACATGTGGTTGTGAATGCAGGTGTTACTATGCCCCATGTCCTTTATTCTGCCATTGTGAAACAAAGCACTGCACAGCCCCTTTGTCCTTTGGCTCTGTGTTTGCGTGTACCCCTTGCCACCCTGGTCTAACCATACCTGGAATAAATGATGATGATAATAATAGTAATTTAATGATAATAGTAATTTATCTTGTTACTTGAGGATCAAGAAGGATAAGACCATTTTCATGCATGCACTACTAATCACCATTGCTGGCACACTTGACAAAGTCACGTAGCACTGTTGCTTTGAGTAAAGAACCCCGATGCTCAGAGTTTAGGATGACTGTCTTGTAAGTCACAGCAAGTGACATTCAGTCAAACTTTAAATAATTATAGAAGTAAAATAAAGTTTTCAAAATGTTTTTGGACTATAAAGAACTCCGGGTAAAAATGTTATTAACCTTTGGGCTACCACCACACTGCAAGGGTTACGTGCTCATTTTTGCCTAGGGTAAAAAATAACTCGCCTGATCCCCTGAGCCAATCGGCTGTCACAGCGCTCTCTCCTGCCTGTCTCGTCCTCCTCTGCAGCAATGGTATGTCACCCAGTATCCTTACGTCCTATGCACGGTGTATAGAACCTAATGACTCAGAGACCTCAGACTGCTGCAGCGGAGGGGGGGAGACGATCCAGGGGCCGGTCCAAGAGCAAGCCACTTCGAAGGATTGGTTGAGTATAATCTTTTTTATTTTTAACCCTAAGAAAAATGAACACTTAACCGTTGCAGTGCGGGGGTACAATTTTTGCCTGAAGTTCTGCTTTACATGACACCTTATATCGGTTAACTTATCTTTTTAAGGATGCAACCTTTAAGGATTTCTTAGTTGCCTTCTTTAGTCATTACACAATCATATAAAACCATACAAAGGGATCTATGAAATCCACATGTGTTAGGAAGGGACTGCAGACATAGGTACATAGTTAGGGTAAAAGAAATCCCATCAAGTTCAACCAATAGAGAAAAGAAAAATAGAAAACCTCCATGAACAGACCATACTTTCACTTTATGATCAGGTTGGGTAAACAAATGTTTTCCTTTGTCTGCAGTCACCTATAGAGTTTTATTGTAAGAGAACAATAAAACAAAATGGTTGTGTAGCACTACAAAGCAGAAGCCTGCCTATATACTGTATTTAGCAAGATGACTGGCCCATGTCAATATATATTATAAAACAATACATAGATAAAAGGTTTTTTTTAACATTGATATGATTGTTTGCATTAAACTAATATCTTTTAAACACTTCCTGTTCATTCATAACTGGAGACACATAGTACTATGTGTCCCCAGTTATTTACAAACACTCAGTGATCAGCTCTGCACAGAGGATCGGAACATATCGGAACATACCGATCTTCTGCCGCTTTGCCACGCACAGAGCTCAGCCTGCAGATTTTCCTCTGGATCCCCGCCGCTTTCCCCCACCTGTTTACGGCGGGAGTTTGAGGAGAAGTGAAGGAAGCGCTGAAGCCGGCAGAGGAGGGAGCCGCTGTCACAGCAGCATGGATGAGTGGTGAAGAGAGAGAGAGGCACCGACTGTCAGATCCTGGCCGAACGGCTCTCTCTCCTCACCGCTCAGCCATGCTGCTGTGACAGCGGCTCACTCCTCTGACCCCCCCCCACCCCTGGACGGCTGCAGCGCTTCCGTCACTTCTCCTCAGATACCCGCTGCTCTCCCTCATCTGTATGCAGGGGGGATCCAGAGGAGAAGCCCCACTTCTCCCTGCTGGCTGAGCCCTGGATGCGCCCGAGACGAGAGCAGGACACAGCCGATCGCGATCTATCAGTGTTCGCTTTCCAATCGACTGGTAGATCGCGATCAACCTAATGATCGGATATCCCTGTTATAGATGTTCTATGATTAGTGTAGGATGCTCTAGATGTACAAAGTGTAGGTCAGGCTCCAAAATAGCGTTTGATAGCAAATGGTTTTGGCCCATAGACTTCAACAATTAAATTCATGCAACAGGATTCCGTCAAAAAAACATGTCACTGGGAGACTATGTTCACTCCTCAACTGTATCTATGGAGGGAGCCATGGTTGCCACCTGGGCTGGACTGTCTGACTTAAGCTGGCCATAAACTGCTCTAATTTCAGCTAAGAAAATTGGGTCAGCTGTTCTGAAATATGATGACATTGTAAGTGTTTGGGCAAAAATGTAAAGGAATCCTTTGCAGGGAAATGTGTATTTGTTTGATCTGAATTCATTATTGAAAAAAAGTTTGCAATGGAAATAACATCTACTCAATTTTTTCAGCTTGGAGACCAACAAAAACTACAGAAAAAAAGACCAATATAGGATGCACCACAACATCTTATGATTTGTTATGAAGTGGCTGAATATTGCAGTATCTTGTTTATTTGATTTACACATTACAGTACTTCCTGATAGGGATGTTCAGATACCAAGTACCATTCTTGGCACGAGTACAGATACTTTTCCAGATCCAAGACTAGACTAGAGAAAAACTCAAAAGTTAGGAGGCAGCTGTCATTTTTAAGGAGCATATGAGAATATATTTCTTAACCTTTCTGAAAATGTTCTTGTTTTCATCAGAGTGCTCTTGAAGGAAAACTTAGCACGTTATTCAGACACCTGCATGCTACAAGACAAACACTGAGCCATATTTTAGCCCCAGGAACACAGCCTCCAGAGTCGGCTCATCATATACTGCCGAGTGTTGTATATTCCAGGTTAATAAATCATTTGACAAGATGTAATCAGTATTTGGAGGAATGTTGCCGGGATTTGCTTACAATGACACTTATTGTACCATCTGCACCTTGGGTGAGTAGACACGTATCATTTCTCCTTTTCTGTATTTCATTGTTCTAGAAAAGCATATTATTGCTCTAAGGGGTATAAATAAACCGCCAAAGGCTTTTTATTAAGGTTTTTGTATTGTTTCTCTAAACTACTGCAGAAGTGCAAAGTATTATTTTCATGGACATTCTGCATTTTAAAGATAATTCAAGTCACTGTTGGTAATATTGGATATGTATTTTGTTCCCAGTGAAATATAGTAGGGAAGTTGTAATTTATAATGGCACGTTCATTTAAAACTCTGATAATAAGTTCCTGCTTCAAATTCCCCCTCCTCCACCCTCTGCTGATACTGTCTGAAAATGGTGTTGGCACTGGCAAATTTGGAGAATATTCTTCTTCATTTTCCTAGAGAGCAGCAGCATAATTTCTCCTAAAAATTATCATCACTAGAAGCTAGGAGTAATTTAATGTGTAACTATAGGCAAAAATTTAAAATCACAATGTTAAATGTATATGTAATGTATATCAAGGTACATCTTTTTTTTAAATCACATATAACTTCATGCTTTAGGTAAATATTGATCCTGGCAGTGAACAAGCCTCCAATAGAGTGACAAAGCTAAATGTTCTGCAGTAATATCACTGTGCTCTATGCAACTGCTGTGTTCTTGGGTGCATTGTGGAGGAGGGCTTCCAGTGCTGTCACCCCTGATAATCCTCCTCTTCCTCCTCAATGCCATTTAAAGCTGGCCACGCCAAACTCTCTTCCTAAGTATTGTGAAATACAGCACAATGCTGTCCACATGGCCGTAGAAAAGGGGCAAATATGGTCCTGCATAGGACATAGGGCTCCCTCTAGGATCCCTTACCCTTGGCTCCTACGCTTAAACTGTAAGTAGTTTGTCAAGTTGATGATAAGTTAAAAAGTATGCAGGGTGAGGGTTTATAGGAATGATAACAAAAACTTCCCCATAACGGACTTTAAAATGTATTTCCATTTTGCAAGCAGATTTGAGAAAACCCCTCTATATGTTGGTTATGTGTTCCTAATTACAAAGCATACCTAAGAAGATTTTTTTCTTAAAAAGATTTCTTATGTTTTAGCTGTTTCTTCAGTGAAGGCCTTTGTGCAGATTTGCAGTCTACTCTAACTAGTTTTAAAAGTGAATGTAAAGGGATAAACTGAAGGACAGACTGAGCTTCCTGTCATTAACATACAATGCTTCATAGACTTTAACATCTTGTTAGGACTGACTGGGGTGAATTTATCAAAACTGGAGTAGACAGAAGCTGGAACACTTGCCCGTAGTAACCAGCTTCTCTCTTCAGTTTATACAGTTAAGCTTTGAAAATAAAATATAGAAGTTGATAGGTTGGCATGCACAACTGCTTCAGATTCTGTCTGCTCCAGTCTTAATAAATTCCCCTCATTGTGTTCAAATCTAGTCTACAACTGGTAATGAGATTTTCCAGCATAGTGAAGATTATATAGAGTAAACATAACTTCCCAAAGCCCCCCTCCTTAACGATACACAGGGAGGAAACTAGATAGGATTTTTCAAGCAAGGAAAAAGCTCTTAATGTAAACAGCAATTTTTAAGGTTTTTAAGTTATGCAATGTGAACAGGAATATGTAATGAACATAAAATAGGTGTTATCCAAAATTGGCTGCAATAGTGATAGGAGTGTTGGCAATCAATAATGTATTGTACATACAGTAAATTCACATGGTCTTTGTGATAAAATCTATAATGCATTATAGGTGCACTGTAACTTTAGATCATGAAATGGAGCAAATAATGCATGCAAATGATGAAAGTTATTTTGATTTAGTGTTTAGTTATGAGATAACCCTTTGTATTCAACAATAAGGGGGGGGGGTTCCACATTCACAAGCAAACTTAATAATGCAGAGATGGGCTTGAAATTCTCCTGAAACTCAGAAAGGTAACAGCAAGAACCCCCTCCCCCGTGATTGGTAGACCATTTCGGCATTGATCAAACCATAGGCCCACCACTGACCATCAATAGAAAAGGGGAGGTGCCTTGTTATCAACTAAAACAATAATTTTTCCTCATCAAATTTAAGCCAAATCTGTTTGTTTCTGATGATACTTTTTTATTTACTAATTTAATCATTGCTCCTTTCTGTTTGCCTTGCCTTTCATGTAAGTAAACAGTTAGTTATTTTTTTTCCCTGCAGGTATCTGAGATAGCTTAGAAGTGTTTCTGATCCTTTATAATATGAACTGTAACATATCAAATTAAGGCAATCTGAAGGGAATATTTTCCCATTTAATCTGTAACAGTTTTTAGTTCAAAGCTTATTTATACATCCTCTTTGAACTTGAATTATGACTTTAGTTAGCTTGCAGCATAAACAAATATGGTAGATAAGATTATGTGTGTGTTTGATTTTCATGATAGAAAGAGTTATCACGTCCAATAAAATGATTAAAGACTAAGCCTGCCCAAAACTGATGTTTAAGCATCGAACCAATGTGTGCATGGTATGACTTGCATCTACAAATGAGATAATGTAGTCAGGTATTCCTTGATAAATTGCTTTATTTGTGGTTATAAAGAATAAAGAATCTGATTCCCTCATTTGAAATGCAGCTGAATAAGAAAGCAGATGATTTTAACTCTTGAATCCCAAAAAGATGCAGCATAAGCAACCAGCCTTTGGCTCCGTACTTCTCAGAGTATCAGTACAGACATTTTGGTTTTATATTCTTTAAATTGGTTGCTTTATAAAATTGTCAAATTGCCTAAAGCCCAACTCCAGCCTCCATCCCTGTCTTTCCAGTCTTCCTCCCCCAAATTTTTTTATTTTTTATATTCTTAGCTTTGGAGGCCGTATTTCGACCCCACTAGATTAAGCAATTGCGAGGCTAGCTTGGAATGTAATTCGGGCACTGGGCTCTGCATTGTGGCACTTTCGAGATGTAAACCTACAGTGAACTAACATTTGCCATTGAGCGCTTCTGGGGCCCTGAGCCACGGGACACAGCCCGAGGAGTCTCTGAATACTAACTTTGATAGTAGGTCGTGTGGGCCAAGCATCGAGACCTACCTCATTACCAGAGCCACTGGGCCCCATCTGCAATTCCCTTGCCACTATTTGCCTTGTGTTGCAACATGTTGGATCTCAGGCACAAGGAGACCAGTCCGGCTGCCCTGGGTGCCTCCAGCTCATGATCTACTAATAGTTCAGATGTTGTTTGCAGTACACACTGTGAAGGGCCTGATGTTGACAGCCTACTTGAGTCTATGCCACCCTCTGCGTCTTCCTTAGCTCTGTTGGGCATGGTCCCCTCCTCGGCTCTATCTCAGGTGGATTTACTGAAGTCATGCAGGATTTTGCAAACTCCGACTGACATGGCATGGCTCAAACATTTCTTCTATATTGTGAGCCGTCAGAAGTTAATGCAGAAAATGACTTATCAATTGGAGTATGTGTGTCTTATCCTAGAGTTTTTCTTTCCCAGGAGAAGCTTCAAACTCTCTGATTCTAGACTCAGACTATTCAGTCCAGGAGTCACCCAAGTCTTCACTTCTGCGTCAAATTTTCTGGTACTGATGGTATCCTTGTTCGAGGCAGTCCTGTTTGCCCAGTTCCACTGCCGACCCCCACAACTTAACATCCTGTCATTGTGAGACAAGTCGATCCAGTCCTTGGACATCTCCTAAATCCTAAGCTCAGGCTGGGGGGAAGTCTGGGACATCTTGTCAATGCAGGGGACTTGCATTCTACTGCCTCTGCAATTTGGTTGGCCCTGCAGTGCTGGAAGACCCGGCTGGAGGTTAATCCAATCAGGATTCAGTCATACAATGCTGCAGCAGTGGGGTACATCAGCCTTCAAGGAGGAACCAGAGGTCTTACCATAAAATTGAAGAAGATGGGAGAAAATGTGTTGTTCGAACAGTGATTAAAGCCAATCAGCTGAAGTGACACGCTCCCACATCTGCTTGAATACAGTAGCCAGAAGCAAGAGACTCCTCTATCCATACTGTTTAACTGGAACTGTTAACAAACTTTTGACAAATTAGTATCCGTTAAAAGATATAATAAGAAGAATAAGTTACTATATATAAAAGGGCAAGTGACAGCCTGACAACATTTGGCAAGAGGGGTAGAAAGGATTCTGTCCTGGGCAGAACTACACCTTGTTCTGACCGCTGTTTACATCCCGGGTATGGCAGACCACCTCTACCCGCAGTATCTGGACCCAGGCAAATGGTCCCTTCATCTGGAGGTCTTTAAGAACATGTGTCACAGGTAGGGGATGCTGGATGTAGATCTCCTGACCTCCACGTTCAACAACAAACCATACAAGTTTGTCTGCATGTGCAGACATCTGACAGAAGCAGTGGATGTTCTGATGGCTCCGTGGGATCAGTACAGCCTGATCTATGCTTTTAGTTCCTGAAACTCCATCATCTGTTTCTGCAGGATCGAGATGGAGGACATTCCAGTTGTCCTTAAAGCTATGTACTGGCCTAGGGGAATGTGGTACACTGACCTGATCAGACTCATGGCAGATGCACCCTGGGCTCTTCCAGATCATCTGGATCTCCTGTCCCAAGGATGGGTTTACCACCCTGCTTCACGGTCAGTGGCTTTAACAGCATGGCTGTTGAAGCCCAGTTCCTTAGGGACAGAGGTATCACAAAATTGGTTTAGCTAAAAGCTAGAAAGTCGATTACCCACAATGTTTATCATAACACATAACAGGCATACTTAATTTGTTGCAAGGAAACTCATCTCAGAAAATTCTCAGTGGAATGAATCCTGGCCTTTCTGCAAATTACCCTGGATCAGCTCCTGCTCTGATTACCATCAAGATGCACATCTCGGTGCTTGCAATCTTCTTTCAGAAACCACTGTCTTCCCACTCCTCTGTCCCCCTGTGCACTCATCCGTGACTGCGTGGGATCTGAATTTGATTCTCTTGGTGCTTCAAAAGCCACTCTTTGAGCCTGTCACTTTCATCCACACAATTCTGTTTCTTGTTGCCATCACCTCTGGGAGGCATGTGTCTGAGCTGGTGGCCTTATCCTGTCCCTGGTCTTACACACAGACAAGGTGGTATTTCTTCTTAAGACAGTCATCTTTGTCAGCACTGATGGTCCCTATTGAGGGGATAGAGCTTTTTCTAGGTGGCTTAGGCAGATCATCATTTTAATCTTTGGTCTTAAGGATCGTGTTCCACCCTTTCCTGTCACTGCCCACTCTACTTGATCTCTGAATGCTTCTTGGGCTTTTTGGCATCAGGCTACTTTTTTCTCAGTTTTGCAAGACTGCCACTTGGTCTTCTGGTCACACACTCTCTTTCAGGTTGATTTTCAGGCCTCATCTGATGCCTGTTCTATAACGATAAAACATAAAAGCTTCCACGTGGATGTAAAGAGGTGGCTCTTATGATTATGTTGTTCATACTGCTTTTCCACCAAACTGATGCATGCCCATAACCCACCAGTCTCTAAATTCCTGTGTGCCAAGAAATGGATGTTAGGGCAAGTATTAAAATCCCATATTCACCAACTGGTGGCACTACAAATAAAATCTTTATTCTAGAAACTTTAAAGGTAGGGAGCCCCATGTGTTACCTTCTCTGCAGAAGCTGCTTAAATCAGTGAAAGTGTGATGTCTGATTTTTCAACTCAAACTGTTCACCACTGAAGTCGATCTTTACTTTTTTTTTCAGAATACATCAGATGTGATGCTTTAGTTTCTAAATGATTTGGGATATACTAAATTCTATATTTGGAAAAAGCACTTAACCCTTGCATAGTACAGATATCTTCAAGAGCTTCTTCAATGACCTAGTTTAAAGAACAGAGACTATTATGTGCTTTGGAATAATGAGGGGCATGTGGCAGTGTATCATCCCTCTGCCAGTTCTCCTTTGGGCTGGGTGAGGCAGCTGTCTGCCAGGAGGCTATAGCCTGAATTGGATAACTTGCAGATTTCAGTACACCTGGATACCCTGCTTCCCAAGAATATTGCAGTTGCCCTTGCCCAGAAGAGGGGGGTTTCAAAGCTGGAGTTGGGATTTAAAGACTCTGGGGGTTATTTATAAAAGGGTGAAGAGTTTGGAGAAGGCAGGAGAAGTGAACAATCTAGGCCAAAATTGCTGATTCTCCAACTCAGCTCACTTTCCAGTTCTGCTATGTTGTCCTAGATTGTTCACTTCTTCTGCCGTTTCCAAACTCTTCACCCTTTTGTGAATAAACCCCTATATTTCTGTTTATTGGTATAAAAAAAACCTGATTCAATTTTTTATAACTATAAAACATAACCGCTTCCATGTGTGGTTTTGTAGGCAGTATAAAAGAATCTGCTGTGAACTGAGGGCAGTAAATGTTTCATTTTTCAGGGCTTTAGGGCAGTGTAGAGCAGCATGATTGTAATACCATATAACTGCCAGAAGTGTTCATCTTGCCTGTTGTATCCAATCAGGCCTTCCCATTAGTTCTCCTACTACTGTATACGAAGATGAATTGCAGATGTAATTAAATGCTTTGGACAGCTAGAATCTGTCTTCAGAAGTACAAACTACAAAGCTGAATACATAGGTGAAATGTACACTTTTTCTGTTTTACCTGCAATTTTATTCAGTTATCTTGTAACTTTGTTCAGCCCGTTTTGTGATATATGCCCACACCTTTTCCCACACTGTTGCCATAACGTATTAAGGTTCAGCCTTATGTTTCCCCAGATTACACACCTGGTCATATGACAGAGGTGATGGTGCTGTTTGTTTTGTCAAGTTAGCAGGCTAGAGGTGGAGAAGTCACATAGGAGTCACCCAGTGTGTCACTTCGCTGGCTGTGTAGTATGGCAGAAGTATGTACATCACAACCCTGGCAGTACAGAATTACGTATCTTTCATGCTAATCTATATATTTAACTGTATATTTAACTGTTTGCCTAGAGGTAAATTAATAATTAAGCCATATACTACCATTAAGCCACCATAACTGGGACTGCATTAGCATTATAGGAGTCGTCTGAATGAACAGCATTTAGTCCAACACAAGCCTGCAGTATGCATGCAAGAAGTCACTATTTGGAAATTGTTATGTGTTCATAATACGACAGCACTCACATATGCTGTACAAGTGACATTTCAGTTTTTCTCCTACCAGTGCAATCTGTTTTATGTAGGCGTTGATTCAGCATGGGGCAAGCATAGTACAAGACATAAACATTTAGCTAACAAAATTGTCAGTGCTTTGATTTCCATTCATGTTTATGACTTAGTAATTCCTCATATACTGCCTGTTTATTCAGCTAGTTCCCACCTGTGCTTTATTGGAGAGGTGTTTGAAATAATCAGAGAAGATGCGTTCTTGGTTTCCACCAGTTGACTTTATTATGTTTGCATTACAGGCAAAAATCGAGTGTTCCCTGAGCCAGGAATTTACTGTGGAGAATGTGCTTGCAGCATTGCCAGCATTTCCCAAAGGTGCACCACAGCAGCGAGCAAAGAGAGCTGCAGAAGCATTAGTGAAAGCTGCCAATTATTCCAGGCTAATGGCAATGCAACAGGTATCCTCCCCATTACTCCAGTGCAATGATTCAATCATCTCTTCACTGTATAGTGCTTTAAAATGGATCTGCTTGCTGTTATGTGTGAAGGAAAACTATTATTATAAACATCTGTACTGAAGTCTTAGGAGCTTTCAGAGTCAAACATTTCCCAGCCAAGACTAGGAAACAGCTGCTTGGTTATGTTTTATAGCATGAATAGAGACACATGATTCTGAAAAACCCAGACCAGTGAAACGCTATTCAGAAGACTGCCAAATTCATTTAACACTTTCCTTGACAGAAAATAGATTCTTTATAGAGGATGGCTTGTTTGCATTCCGACTACTTTTCATAAGCAAGACACTTTCTTTCTTCATTACATTAAGTTTTAATTTCAGATCTTATTTTATACAGTTTTTTTTCTTTAAAGGGAAATTTCGCCAAAAAGAAAATAGGTAATTCAGCTTTGCGTTAATACCATTTTGCTGTCCACCTGTATGTTGTATATCAAGCAGACTCGTAAAGGAAGAAACGTCTGTTATTGTGTTATCAGCCATTATGGATGGTGTCCAGCTCACTCTGTTTGATTTTTTTTTTACTGCACAGAGAATGCAGCAAGAACAATGGTACTCAGCATTGTAGTGAGACTGCAGGGCCGGACTCTCCGGGCAAAAATCTCTAAATTGCTTGATTATAAGACTATTAAAACTAAAATGAAAAGTTTATATTAAAGAGCTACTATATAGTGTATATAAAAGCTGTACAGAAACTGCAATATTTGACATTTTTATATTTGCGAGAGAACCTGTTGTTCAAGGTCAGCTGAAATTGAGGCAAAAGTAAACAGCAGAATAACAGGTGGTCATTTTATTCTGGGGAAAATACAGGAAAGTAGTTTCTTAGGTGTATGAAAATATATTTTCTTACTGTAGTACCTTCATTTTCAATGTCTTCTGCTTTGCTGATTACCTGAAAGTATTACATACTTAATGCTTAAAGGCTATTATTAATAGGTCATTCATGACTAATATCTCTTTAAAAGGGGTTTTCAGTGTTCAGTAAAATGTTGGCACTGCCTCAGAACCCTCCATGTAGTAACAAGGAGAGGTCCCTTAATTCCTTGTAAGAATTTACCATATTCTTCTGTTTCTTTTTACTAATGACAGACTAACAGGGTTATTCACAAAAGGGTGAAGAGTTTGGAGAAGGCTAGAGAAGTGAACAATCTAGGACAACATAGCTGATTTGGAAACATTCAGTTTAGCTATGATGTCCTAAATTGTTCACTTCTGCGGCCTTCTCCAAACTCTTCACCCTTTAGTGAATAACCCTGTAAATTTCATTGCCATTAGATATACTTTCAAATACCATGACACCATAGATTATAACACTTAGGCAATACTAAATTGGATAGGCCAGAGTTGGCACCCAATCAAATTCTAGATGCTATTTTTCTAGTTTAAGATAAACAAAACGCACCTGATGGTTGACGTGGACAACACTGTTTTTGCTTTGCCCTCTCATTTCTAAATATGCCAAAGAGGACCATTGTCATGGTGGGTTTGGTAGACTTTCATGGTGGGTTTGGTAGACTTTATGTGCTGTCAGGATTAACAGCTGAAAACAGGCATAAGAGATGTTGTGGCATAAGTGATGTGGGCCTCAGGCAGATGATCAAAGTAAACATCATTTTTTGCCAGCGAAAACCGCTAAAACAGTGTTGTGGTCCTCAGGCAGATGGTCAAAGCAAACAACAGGCAGTAGAAAAATTAGCAGACTGATGGCCCAGCTAGGCTCAGACAAACGGCCTCCAGCTTTTAGGTGGTTAAGTGGAGCAATTAAGGACAATACCAGAGGTATCAGGCCAATGATCAGGATAAACAGAGACAAGCTGAATAGAAAAAGTGTCCAAACAAAACACAGGAATATTCAACGGCATGAATGGTCAGAATAAGGACAGACAGACACCTATGCTGGGTACAAGCAAAAGAGATACACTTTTGGATTAGGCACAGTCTTACAGTTGTGGCCTTACTTTAAAGTCTAATAAAGAAGTCAGGTGTGCACAGAAGAGACCGGTGCTGCAGTGATGAATAATGAGCAACAGATGGTGAAGGTTAAAGGCTGATTGTTATATCCGTTACCCCATTATGCACCATTGTGAAAGACTTGAGCTGTGCATTTTCTCCTTCGTCTTAGCTCACCACTGTCTGCACTGCCCCTCTGTGTGTCTAAAGACTAAAGGCTTAGCAAAGATTTTTATGAAAACTATTCAGTTAAATGCACATTTCTAGCAGAGCAGCTGGTATGGAACAGTAGACAAAATGCTTGGAGAAAGATATTTCAAATAATGGGTATCAAGACTAGGGCTGCAGCTAACGATTATCTTCATAACCGATGAGTTAGCCAATTATTAACTTCGATTAATCGGATAAAATATAAAAAAAAATTAATACAAAATATAAAAAAATTAATATAAAATAAAATACACAAATGCAGCGTTACAGACATAAGGTTTACTTCAGAATAAAACGGTATGCACATTTTTTGAAATCGCACTGCACTGGAACGCAGGGCATTGCAGTACCTTGCGTTCCAGTGTGGGCGATCACACTGCAGACGGGAGGTGCATTTGGGATCCATTGAAATGAATGTTGTCAGGCTGAAAATGACTTAGTTTATGTAACTTTATTTATTTTTTACTTTTTTTTTTTTAAACTTTATTGCTGGGAGCAATAGCAGGCTGGCTATGTCACCCGCCCACTGCCTGCTGTCAATTGAACTTTCTCCATCAGGTCCTCCTCTGCTGATTGACAGCAGGCAGTCGGCAGGTGCAATAGCCAGCCTACTATTGGCTATTGCATTTTAAAATATCCAATAGCAGGCTGGGTATGGGTCCCAGCCTCTAGGTGCCAAAGAGTAATGGGGTGGCAGCAGAGGCACGGGGCGGGGCAAAGAATAGGAACGGGTCGGGCCAGAGGAGACACAAGGCGACAGCAGAGAAACGGGGCGGCAGAGAAGCAACGTGTCATCAGCAGAGGTACGAGGAGGGGCAGTGGGGGAAAATCCGCCTTCTCTTCTCCCCGCTGCTGATACAGGCAGGGAGAACAGCGGGGATTGAAAGGGACACAGACCGCTGCAGCCAGCACCATCGGGGAGGAGAACGGAGGAGCTGAGCGGCGGCAACTATTTATAAAGCAACTAAATTGATGATGAGAATCGTTGCCAATTCTCATTATCGATTTTAATGGATTTAATGGATTAGTTGTTGCAGCCCTAATCAAGATCAGGGGTGCAGCTGCAAGTCAAATTTATATCGTTTCATCTTCCTCTGTTCTTTCCACCTAAAATACTCTGCAGCTTTCCTGTAAAAAAAATTTTTTATAAAGCACTGCACAATAGTAATTTTTACATTTAGTTTGTGTGACATCATCGGCTCCTTCCTGAGTTTATTGTATCCAGGCACTGGACACAGGTGGAACAAGAAACTACATTTCCCATGAGACCATGGGAATTCACTTACACGGTGTGCAGTGCGGTGCTCAGGGCTGTTCACTGATTATTTGTGGACGCTCGTATAGCCAGCTGCACAATACTGTCACTGTACTTTTTATTTGCCACAGTTGTAAGTAAAAGAGAGCAGTGACTTATTGCTGTTGGTGCATTACAGCCAGGTACTGGGATATTGTACCTGCCCACAGAAGTAGCAGTGATGTAAGCATGTCACTTAGCACACTACAGATAGGAGAAAATATGACCAGGTGCTACTTCTCCTTATGAAGAAAAAGCAGCACCCGGTCGCACAAACTGTAAGATAGAAGGAACTGGGGGCATAAGAGACCTGTGTGGGGAAACAAACCGAGGGTAAAAATAGACTAAAAAAAGATTGGGAGAGCATTTTGGCACAAGGTGATGACATTCCTTGCTAATACATATTGTATTCCTCCTGGCTGGAGTTCGGCTTTAAGCGCAAGCTGTTATATATTTTAAAATAACATGCTTGCATGTGTCTAAATGCAGCTTTGAACATCAGCAGCTTGTGCTCGGCTTAGATGCCAAGTCTTATATCAAACACCATGCATTTATTAAACATTTGCTTAAAAATGATCTATTTATTGACTTGTGAATGTTGGAAAAAAGCGGAACGGTAGTGTTGAACAGCATTTATGTGTCAGTTAAATTTCCGCTTCATTTTTTTTTTTTAACAGTTAAAAAAGTTAGCGAATATATGGCAAGTTTGTCACAATGACAGTTATAATAATGTACATCATGAAACATGAAAATGTGGTGTTTATTTTTAACATACACACACATTAAAGTGTTTCTAAGACCCTCATCTGTTCTTGTTACTTGCCAGACGTTTTCAGTAATGTGGTCATATGAAGCAGTTTTGGCTTTACAGCATTCCAGTTACAACTCAAAGTACAAGCCAGTTCAAGATTGAAAGATCTTTTTAACATTTTAGAATGTATGTACTATATGTATGATAGCAAATAAAACCCCTGAATAGATTTTTTTTTTTCGCATTGTGATATGTCTGCAAAACAGTTATTTACTGCAGCAGAGGATATGATAAAGAGGTACTCTCAGTATACAGTCACTATTGCAGCATGTTTCAGTGCTGTTTCTCAAGGCTATAATATTGAAATTACAGAGTTGAAGCATATCTTCAATATGTCTTGGACATTCAGCAGTTAATTAAAGAAGAACTCTGTGGAGTTTTTTCCAAATTAACTCTTGCAATGGGACCACCCCCAAACTGCAAGGGTTAAGTGCTTGTTTTAACCCTAATGAAGAAGATATTGATCCTCCAGTTCCTGCGGCAGTCAGCGTTCATTCAGTAGGAACGTTTGCAGTTCCGTTTTTGATGATTTATAAATCTGGAAAAGGAGAAGGGAGTATTGGGAAGGTAATTTGCATGTTTGTGACACTCCACTCATGGTGATAACAGGCTGTATTCCTGATATGCCAGACTGACGACTTTAGGGAGAAGGATGGGGTATAGTTCTTGTATTTTTTGTTAAAAATATAAACGATTGATTGAATTACAGGTGGACAATGGCCGAATTACTGGTGGACCAGATGCCATCATAGACTTACAAGGGTTGCAATCTTTGTAAGACTTGCCATAATACCCCTAAGGAGGCCCACACTTTAAAAGAGACCAGTCACCACTGCTTGCATCCTGTAAGCATAGTGACGGCCATGTCTCCCTATAGTTCTCTTCTTGAGCTGACTATCATGTAATTTTTTACCATGAGGTGACCGTCATGTCATTGTTGCCCGTAGGGGTGGACACCAAGAGTGGGTGGTTGCTGGATCTGAGGGGTCTCGGGATTTGAAGTCTGTCATTGATGATGAAAGATGCCTTAGAATTTGTTGTGCATGGAGATCAACTTCAAATCATTTTGTTGAGGAGAGTTTAGGCAGACCATTCCATTAAACATTAAAATGTACACCATCCAGTTTATTATGCTTACTTCACGCTACCCATTGGTACAGCAGATGTATTTGTCTAATGATGTCTTGTGGTATCTATACCTTGTAGTGTTATCTTTTAATAAGGTGAAAATGTAGCAAATATTTGTGTGTGGGAAAACATCATTTTTCCTTCACTCTGCAGGTGTTTGTTTTAGAAGCGGGAATACACCCAGCACATTGGATTCTTTCCACATCTATTTCTGCTGACATCAGGGAGGCAAGACCCAGCTGTGCTTATGAATCTTTTTGAAAATAAATACTATCACACTGCCTTGCTTTAAAACCCCTTTTGTCTAGAAAAATAACACAGTTGACAAGATATTTCTGTTTCTCATATTTTTATTAATAAAGGAACCTTAAAACCTAAAACAAATATTTAACATGTTTAGAAATCAGTGCATAGTTGTATGGAAAATAATGCACTTGGCGTTTTTAGTCTGTTTTTAGATTCTATTTTAGGCTTAAAGTGGCTGTTGGGAGTATTTATTAATTCTTTTGATTGACAGAAAGTCAGCTCTGAGATGGAAAATTTTCAGCTCCAGCAGCATTTTGAAATGTACAGTATATAAAAATTATAAATATATATAGATATGGGGCACAAAAATCTTTCACCGAAAACAACCTTTGCTCAAATTCATGCAACGTGAAATATAAGGTACATCATGCAATCAAGATTAAAAATATGAAATCGACTAGGAAATTGCTGGTATTATGCATTCTAAAAGATTTTATTGATCTTTTTTGTTTCTGGCTCTAGAAATTGTTTTACTGGCTTATTAGAGCTTTGTTGTTCATCCAGATCATGAAAGCACTTTAGCCAGAAGCAGTAACAGACATTTAGCAGACAAAAAAGATATCATAACCTTCTACCATAGACTTCTGCATATTAGTGGTGTGTGAATTTTTCACATGGTGACATGTAGAGATTAGAGAAATTGAAGGCTTAGCTAACATTAAAGGGAATTTATCACTGATTCATTAGAAAGAAGTGACAACGCTAAGTTAAGGTATAATGAATATAAAATGAACGTGTATAACACTAATATGTAAGTTATTAAGCTGCAGTCCAGTAGCTTTGTCTATATGGGCGTTTGGAATCTGCATTTTAAAAGCAGTTTGAAAACATTTTAGGAGGTTCCTACGCATTTGAAGTTTCAATTCAAACCTACAGGGTAGTGTAGATGTTTTTTTTTTTTGGTATCGTTTGTTTTGCATTGCTTTGCTTTTCTAGCTGCGGTTTGTCCTATTCAAATACACTAAGGGGGTTATTCACTAAGTTGCCAAAGACAGTCCATAACCAAGCCGAAGTACGGCTGATTTCAGCTATACATCGGCTGAAATCAGCCGTACATTGGCTACCTTTGGTCAGCCGAACATGCTCTGCATGTTCAGCTAAACCGAAGTGCAGAGGTACTTCGACTCAGCTGATCCAACATCTGGATGGGCTGAGCCGAAGCTCCGGCAGCTCACTCGCTGCTGTTCACCCCTATTCTCATAGGGGCCGAACGGCAGTGAGTGACTAGCCAAATACCGCCGAGCGGCGCTCGGCTATCGGTACCGGGCAGAATAGAAAATAAGTGAAATGAATTCAGAAAAAAAATATAAAGTTGAAAAATGATTTAAAAAATGTAAAAAAAATTGGAATTGTTTGGGTTTTTTTTTTAAACCCAATTGGGCGGAGCTAGCAGTGACAGCGTCTTCTAGCAGGTCCTGGCTCATGAATAACAACTGAATAACAACTCGGTGGAGCCGGCCATGACGTCACAGCCGGCTATGATGTCGCAGCCAAATCCGCCCAGTTGTTATTGTTTAATGACAGTTCAGCATCCCCAAGTCATTTGGGGACACTGATCTGTCATTACAACTGGGCAGTGTCATTACAACTGGGCAGAGCCAGCCATGAGATCACGGATGGCTCCGCCCAGCTGTCAATTGCGGGGTGAATGGCCGGCCTACGACAGGTCGCTCCCCCCGCTTCGGCTGTCACTTCGCTCAGTCGAGCCGAAACATATGACTTTGGCTCGGCTGCCGTACAAGCTATTGTGAATAGCTCGTACAACAGCCCTTCAGTTTGACTGAACCGAAGGGCTCAGGCGGCCGAACAGAGCTGAAGGATCAGCCGAAGCTATGGCTGGATCCTTCCGCTCTTTAGTGAATAACCCCCTTAATGTCTCTTATTCCAATCGAAGGAAAGACTTTCCATATGCAGAGTATGCGATTATAATACAGTTGGCATACATTAGAGGAGATTCTACCGTAGTGACCATGTAAAAAGGGATAAACTTTATTTAAAATAACAACAGATCATCAAAAGCAAATGTCATGGCCTATGCACCTGAAATGTATGCCAGATTTTGAGATAATGCCACTAAACATATTTTGAAAGATCCACTTGCCTTCACAACTCCACTTTAAAGCTTGACATCCATGGACACTAAGCCCTATGAATATCAGTCCTGCATGTCCGGAGACAGGAAATGGATTTGTGCATTGGTGTGTCACTGTGCACATCTATGACCTTGTATATATATCTGGCAAACACATGTGATCATAAATTAGATTTAATAACACTCCAAATAGCAGTAGTTTGCTTTAAAGTAATGTTAAACTCTCACACTTTTTTCAATAGTGCATCCAGATCAAACAAGTATACATTGCCCAGCAAAGTATTTCTTTACATTTTTGCCCAAACACTTACAGTCATCATGTTTCTGAACAGCTCGACTTCTCTAAACTTCTTGTCCAGTAGAGAATCACAAGGCAAAGAGCAGACTACAGGATCTGTCCATCTACTAGCACGGAAAAAGAAGGAAGGAGAAGAGGGAAGCAGGGTGGAGGGCTCACCTTGCTGTGCCTGTTTGTATGTACAGACACACACAGCTTAGCAGCACACACAAGGGTGGCTCCATAGTAACCTGCAAGGGAAAATAACCAAAATAACCCTAAAACAGGAAATGCGGGAGAGTGCTCAGGGACCAGCTGATTCTACAGGAAACAACATTTTTAAACATCAAAAAGCAGCTTCCAGTGTAAGTGATTTACTCAGGATTTGCAATAGCTTAAAAACATTTGACTTTAATATCACCTTAACCCATGATAACCAGATTTGACCTTTCATCACTTTAGAGCCATAAACATAATTCAAGATTTGTTTCTATGGGTTATTTCCCTTTCCTGGCTATTTATCGCCTTATAGAATAGCTAGATAGACCACACCAACACAGAAGTTTACTTTAAAGATGTAGTGTCTTTATAATATGGCATGTAACATGTAAGTCCTTGTCTGTAATTAGGCAAATTAGGCGGTCGCCTTAGGCCTCGCGCTGGCAAGGGCCTCGCGGCTGCCTAATTTGCCTAATGCATTACAGGGCACCTTAGCGCTGCGGTCAGGGCCGGACACAATCAGCCTGGCCGGCCCATTGTGTCTGATACAGAGTGTCAGGCACTAGCCTGCCCGACGCTGTGGATCAGCCTGCTCAGTGACCTGCTCCCTCCGTGTAGATCTGCTCTGCTGTTCTGCAGGGAAGTTACAGCCTGAGTGAGAGGGGTGAATCAGCCACAGCCAGGAGCAGCAGATGAGGGTCCTGGCAGTCTGTTTTGCAGGCACTGAGACAGGCAGCTAAGGTCAGATGATGTGCCTGTAGGACCCCCCCGGTGTGTACGAGTGAGGTGTCGACCAGCCACCTGTCTTCCTGAGCGCCCATGCAGAGAGAGAGAGAGTTGTCTGTGTCCCCTGACACACAGCAGTGCACGGAGGATGGAGGGTGATAGCACAAGATTTCTCTGTAGTAAGCTCTCTAAATTGTTGCAAGGATTGTGTGTTGGTTGCAGCCCTCCTGCATTTACTAGTGTACAAGCAATGAAAACAACAAAAGCGCATGCACATGGCCAATTGGATTGTATATTGAAAAGGACTACTTACATAAAGCTGGTGAGGACTGGGTGTCATGCAGCCTTGGTGGAGGATCGATAGTATCTTGTGTTTGCTTTGACTGAAATCCCGTCTGTAACGGCCTTTGTGTCTACGGACGATGTGGTGCGGGGTGCAAGGGTTCGACAGTATTGTGTTTGGAGATATAAAGTACAGCGTGAAAGGAAATGGAAGGTTGATGGAGCAACGCGTTTCAAGGCGAACCTCTTTGTCAAGCTCAAAATAGTAGTGGGTAAACTTGTATTTACTAGTGGCTGGCCCTGCCCCACAATTGTGCTACTGTGTTTGGCTCTGCCCCCGGAGTGTGCGGGGTCTATCGGGGTCATGTGATTGGGCTGCTCAGTGCAAAATGCCTATTTTATTTGTCCCAGTCTGGCCCTGGCTGCGATGCATGCTTGAATGTGACAGGGCTCCTAATGCTGCCTGCGTACAGCAGCGTTAAGGACTTTTGTCACCTCCGATGTAAAGTGACAGCATGAAAATCTAAAGCTATCACTTTACTTCAGAGGTGGCAGAAGTCTCTAACGCTGCTGTGCGCAGGCAGCATTAGGATTAGCATTACAGTGTATGATACTGGCGCTTTACATTTTAAAACTGGAGGCAGAGCTTTAAACAGGTGCCGCAGTTTACAGGAATGCTACCAAGGTCCCCAGCAAGCGTGGAAATTCAACAGCCTTCCTGTGAACTGCAGCGCCAATTTACAGCGCCAGACGCACATCTTCTCCTTCCTGAAACAGTGCCACCCACACCTGCCCATGAGACTGTGGACAGCTGTCCTGAGTCCCTGCACGGCCTCCTGAGACTACACACAGGCCACCTGAGGCCCCACACAGCTTTCTGTGAACTGTAGTGCCAATTTATAGTGCCAGACGCACATTTTCTCCTTCCTGAAACGGTGCCACCCACACCTGCCCATGAGACTGTGGACAGCTGTCCTGAGTCCCTGCACGGCCTCCTGAGACTACACACAGGCCACCTGAGGCCCCACACAGCTTTCTGTGAACTGTAGTGCCAATTTATAGTGCCAGACGCACATTTTCTCCTTCCTGAAACGGTGCCACCCACACCTGCCCATGAGACTGTGGACAGCTGTCCTGAGTCCCTGCACGGCCTCCTGAGACTACACACAGACCTCCTAAGACCCTGTAGAGCCATCAATTTTCCATTATGGACATGAGTGGGGCCTAATTTTTAAGTTTTGCCTAATGCCTCGCAAGGTCTGTCTGTAAGTATATCTAAAGCCACATTTTTTTAAAATTCCTAGCAGGTTGTTATGTCTCTGTGTTCCTACTAGAAAGATTCACTCTATTAGTCATGGTAACCCCTGTCACTGGGGCCAAATGTGAGGGAAACTCTTATCATTTGATTTGTCACCATAGTAGTCATAGTCATAACTAACTTAAAGGAGGATAAAAGTGCCAGTATTGTGAATTACCACATCAGCCTTCTTTCTACTACTGACCTGTAAATACAAAACATGTAACTAGTATTACAGTACAAAGTCACCCTTCGTTCTGACCCCTCTCCGTGTGCAGCCCTTCCACTGTGACAGGTGCCCTTTAATTTTCTGTCATTAACCATGTACATGTAATGTATATGAATTTATTTAGTAACTTTATTTTTCAGATTCTTGCTCTGGAAGCTGAACTTGAGTTCCACAGAGGAATTTACAACTTACAAGTGCAGTACACGCAATCACTTTTCCAAGGAATAAAACAAGCCTATCACAATTTCCAAGAAAATGTTGTTGCAGTTGTTTGTTCTCCACTTAAAGGTTAGTGAGACATGAAAAAACATTAGCACATCCTAGGCACTCATGTCAACATAACACGGTCAGAGATGTTATTTGGTTTACCCTTTAGAAAAACCTCGGTCATGGTAATTTATTATTGTTATAATATGACAGCAGCATAGTGTACTGTCTCAAGGCTTCAATGTAATGTAGAAATTCAGCGGCCTGACCTGTGTGAGCCTCGGACTAATGTAAACACTTTTGGACATTAAACTTTTTTGCTTTTTTTTACATATTGTTTTCCTGTTCTTATGGTTCCCACCTTACTCCTTGTTTATTATTTCATACACTCTATACAGTCTATTAAGTGCATAAGACACATCGTAAACATTGTAATTAAGTAAGCAGCATGTTCTTACCCTTTATACTCTTTTAAGTCTGGAAACTGTTACTCTGGCTTCTCCTGGCTTCCTATTGTCAGGAACAATCCATCGGACATCCATATAGTTGGATGGTAATTTTGGGCCTGTGCAGATCAGGGCACAAACAAGTGTCAGGCACTTTGAAAATGTCCGTATCTGAGGCATAGAGTTAAAGTAAACATATGCTTTGCCTATGCAAGCCAAAGAATGGGTTCACTTAAAGCTGACGTTTAATCTGCTTGTATTGTGCCTTCCATGGTTTCTCCTTTGTCCCTCATCAACATGCTAATATAATTTATGAGTACAAAATTATTATACAAATATCAAAATTATTTGATGGGTGGATGTCAGTCTGGAGGAGTGTACGTACCTAAGCAGGTTGCATTTGCATGCAGACTGCCCTAGGTAATGCCCACATGTGATGCTTAGCCTCCATGCTTGATGGAACTGAAATCTAATGAATGATTGGGGCAGGCCAAGGGCAGTAAGGCTGGGGTGGAAAGAGCTAGATAATACTGGATATTTGTTAGCCAGGAAATGAGGTGGGCTCTGTGTGACTTGCTGCATCTTCAAATGTGCGTTGTTACACGCCCATAGTGTGCAGTGAAATTAGAGTTAGCAATTTTAGTACAGGAGAACATACTGTATAATTGTGCAAGACTGAAGGTGCTGATGGAGTTCAGCATTAAATGCCTATCCTCCCTCTATGTATATTCATCTTCCCTTTGTTTCCCCACTGCTCCATTTGGCCCCCTGGAGCAAAGATAAATATTTGGAGCTACTAATTTTTTGGAGCATGTGACTTATTCCTCTTCCTCCCATAATGCATAGATGAAGTGTTTTTCTAGCAGCCAAGTGGTGTCATGCAGGAATAAGGAGAGTCATTTGTCTCTGATTAGTAACTTGATGCTTAAACAGGTATTCATGTAATTGCTCCCACAAGTATGCAAAACAGCAGGGTAGCAAAGTGAAGGTAGGTATAAGCAGTGGCGATTATGTGAATCCCTTACCCCCTGTACACATTTGCTTACTAAAATGTTAAAGGTGTTGATGGACATATGAAAGCTGAAACCTAGCCATTTTTATTCCGTTTGTAGATATTTTATTTGTGTGTGTGTGTGTTTTTTTTAAGGGTAAATAACCTTATTCCATATGTTTTACAAAGTTCACAAATTTTTGAAAGTGCCCAAATTGTATGAAGGCTTTCTCCTATGTTATTGTATAAATAGATGATTACATGTATAGCCATAACTGACTGCGGCTGTTTGCACCTACAATTAGGGACAGATGAGCACCTCTGGGCATGAACAGTCTGCACCCAGAGCCGCTTATCTGTCCCTAACCACAGGTAATTGCTCCTTGGGTGATTATGCAGCCGCTGACAGTGACAGCCTGTCATTGATTTATACAGGCTTACTGGCTGCTGCTAAATGTAAACACAGGTCCATGAAAACACAGGGCCTGAATGTACATTCTGCCCCTGATATATGCTGATCGAGGCAATGTACAGCCCTGTGCACTTGTGTTAATGAACCCTAGAAAGCCAAGTTTGATACCACCTTCTCCTCCCTCACATCTTCCCACAACATTAAAGAGCCAATAAGGAAGCTCTGGAGGCGGGCATAGGAAGGGCAAACATGAATGTTCATGTTTATTCACTTTTTATGTACAAGAAGCCTGTGCTGAGAACAATGCATGAGCTGCTATTGCTGTTCTCTCCTTCTATATACTTCTATGTGGGTCCAGTGATTTTAGCAATGGCCGAGCCAATGGCAAGTATTGATATTAGAAGGTTCTGATTCCACTCTGATTTTATTTGCTGCATGCTTGTTTTAAATCAGTGACTCAGAAAGTACTTAAGGCAAAGGTTGTCTGCATATATCTCTCAGTGCAGTTAAGAAAGGTTTTATAAAGAAGTGCAAGTGTATATCAAAATAGAATGTATATTATATAATAAATGTATTTGGACGTTGCCTGCAGCAAGTAGTGGTAAGCCGGTATGGCTGGAACAAGGTGACCATTTATCTTTGGATGTGACTTTGACAGTATAGTATCAGAAATCTAGCACCACGGCCAACAGGTCATCACATCATCACTCATGAAAAGGTTCCTACCCTCAACATTTTCTGACTGTCAGTCAGGTGCTAATGTTACAATGTGGCACTAAGTAGTCTTTTATGTCTACCCTACATTAGCCATAGATGCTGTCAACCGGCCGCCGCAATAGTTACTATCGCCAAGTTTGACAGTTTGAATTTTAAGATTTCCAGACAGTATTGTCAGGATCCGTCCTGGCTGCGGCGCTCTCAGTATAGCCCGCGATATACTGAGCTTTGGGTCATGGGAGGAGGTTAGTATATGTCTTCCCGTGACCCTAAAGAGAACTATGGGGAAAAACACTTACCCCATAGTTCTCTTTAATAAAGCTACCAAAAAATAAGTTACGGCATTGTATCTTAACCTCTGTCTGTGACAAAACCTGTATTGTCTCCTGGCTGTGTTTTTTACACTTTTGCCAGTCAAGCTACTGACAAAGATAGATGTATATTTTTTAACATATGCCAAGACTTAGAGTTGATTCATTCAGTAGAGAAGAATGAGACATATATAAATATGTATACTTCATATAAAATAACAATATGTCTGTATGAAGGTGATATGAGTATCTGTTTTCAATCTTGTTTGGCAGATGTCCTTTCCTCCTACGCTGACCTTAAAAGTGAAGCTTCCGAAACTGCCCTGAGAAATTTCCTAACAATTTTCAAGAACAATGTGGAACAGATTCAGGATGCAGTTGACATTTTGACTCCATCAAAGACACAGCGATGTGAAGGTAATAATTTAACTTGTTCAATTTTTTAACAGCAAGGAATGAAATTGCAATTTTCTGTTTTCTCCCCTCCTCACACAGCACCTATAGTGTTTATCAAACCTTCCATTAGGGTTTTATTTGTGACAAATCCTATGTTTTTGTAGGGACTCTGGCTGTTTCTTTTTTGTGCCTTTTATTGTACTCCTGTTTGGCACCTGGATAATTGCTCTTTATTCTTGCAGCATGCTTGTTTTACTTGGATTTTTAAGTCACGTAAAATGATAAAGCCCTTATGCATAACGTTGTAATTATACCATATGCCATGCTATACAATATATTCTTTTACAGTATTACTTTAAATTGTGCTATGCCATAATAAGTAGATTTGTGACTGTGCATTAGTTTGCACTGTGATTAGGATATATTATCCTGTGTTTTGATAACTATTTATAAAGGAATTCCTTGATTCATTTATGGCATTAGCACATTAAAGGTACACCCCAATCAAATTTGAAAATTGAGCAAATTAAGCCTTGGATAGCATACAGGCTAAACAGTCTCCCTACTCAGGGCTTCAATATTTCATCCACAAATTGCTATTAACTCCTCTGATTTGTTCTTAATTTGGTGATCTGGAAACACCTCTTTCCTAAATTTAAAATCGGAAGAATATTTCCCAACACACCCTTTGTAAGTTTCTTGCTAATTCTCACATAGACCATCTTAATTACCTCAAATGTGCATAATTTGCAATAGCAACTGAATAATTTGGATGGAATAACCCTATACGACTCTTTTAGATACCCCCAACAGTTTTATAATGGATGACATAATTAAGGACCTAGATAAACCAATGACCACCAATATTCAATGTTTTTTATTTTATTCTGCAAGGCAAATTACAAGAAATAATACCAATAAATGAGAATTCTCTTGAGTGAGTGGATCTATCTGGGTGCAGTAGGATTTGTTTTTTTCTCTGATGTATTAAATAAACCTGTATTTATCGTTTTCTTTTTATTATGTACATTTTCTAACCTTCATTTAAACACTAACGGCTCAAGTGTGCAAGGTTTGCTATAGCATCACCGCAACACAAGCTCTTTCCTTTTATCATTACATGAATTAGTACCGTAGTTAATGGTTGTGAGGATTTGTTGCAGCTGCTCCCATCCCAGGATGAGGTAAGTATATAGAACCAGGGTTTAGTATTGTATTAGGGCTTAGTTTTGACTTTGTTGGATCAGGGTTAGGTAAGGGGGGAAGTTAAATATTAGGGGGAAAGAATAAGTGTTAGCGGTTTTAGCTAAAGTTCAGGCAGATATAAACAAATCAATTTACAGCAGATTAAAACATTTGTGCGCCTGCATTGTCACAGCTGTGCTTTTTGGCCAGGCACGTGCTGCTATTGCCACCATTAGGACGTTATAAGGATGGATGTCTTTTCTTTACAGAGAAAAGTTCACCGGTTTTACAAAAGTGGCTCAATAGAATAGAATTACAAATCCTCTAGCAAATCCCATGAGGCATTGCAAGTCTCACAGCCACAGACATGGCTCCCGGAGAGAGATGCATCATGGGATTTGTAGTTTCACCACAGCTGGAGGGCCGTAGTTTGGCTACCCCTGCTCTAGCAGAATAGGCAGTTCACATACAGTATGTGTATCTCAGGTTTATATTCGGCTGTTTGCCTGGAGTTCAGCTGTTTACGTGGGACAGTAATGGCATTTTAAAACAAGACTTCATTCTACTGTATAGCTAAAGGTATTGTGGAGAAATCCTTTAAAGATCACAAAGGAGGCATATAACTTTCTACGGCATGGGTTTCCAGGCTGTTAGAAACCTGATTTTAGAGAGTTTGTTGTAATCTTTGAGGATATCAGAGAATGAATTACTTCACAGTACATGTAGCTAGAGAGGTCAGGGTTAGCTTGTTTTAAAGCTCTTTCACAACTGATTTTATTTTTAAAGTCTGTGCATAGGTGCAGTTTAAGTGTAAAATTTTATTTTATAAGTTAAGATTCAAGTATGGAGGGAGTTAAGAATTATGGCATTATTTAAGGGCTGACACATTCTTGGCAAAGAGAGCTCGGTGCTAATGTATTGCAGTTGTTTCTGGCTCCTTTTGTTACTGTCCCTGACATGTTTTTTTAACTCATTAAGGTGAAGAGGCCTTTTCAAAACTGGGCCAGGAATTCTTTACTTCTTTGGACAACTCGATCAAAAAATGTGGAGAAGAAAGAGATCGGTCTGTGTTTGAAATAGAACGATTAAAACAAGAAATGAATCATGCATTAGAGGCCATCAGAATTTTAAAGATGGAGAGGAAACAAAAAGGAAGTTCATCCAATGATCAGTCGGCAAAATCAGAGGGAGAAAGCACAGTTGGAAGGGGGCAGCCTCCTGTCAGTTACACTCAAGAGACAGCAAATATCACCTCTCAGCTGTCTGCATATAGAAGAAAGAACTCCCTCACAATTCCTAATGAGAAGGAAACATCAGAAAGACAGTCTTTACAACAGAGTCAAAACTCTGCATCAGCACGTCAAAGGAGCAAAAGCCTCCAAAGAAGCAAAAGTGTGAAGATGCAGCCCTCCTGGCAAGTTTAATCTAAATATTTATTGATGATGACAATATTATAATTAATATATTACTGTAGACTAAGTCTATTTTAACCACACTTACAATCTGCACTAATGGTGTCCAATGTTGCTAATATGCATGATCTGTGGCCCACTATTTGTTTACATTTGGCTCATATACTGCTTTTGGGGGAAAAAGGCATTAACATAAAAGAAAAACATTAAAAACAAATTATAGGTTGATTTTAAAAACTGAAGGTTTTGCATATAGCAATCAAGATATTTTTATAGTCTAATTGTTTTACACAAATTAGAACTAGGATTTACTGTTTCAATTTTTGCCTCTGCTCCATTTAAATTTTGCATTTAATGGCATTTCACAGATTTCAATGTAGTCATCGAATGATACAGGTTATAGACCTGTCCAGCTGGATTTTATTGGCTATTGAGCAATTATTTTGAGCCTATGACATGACAGACATGATACTATCTTGTTTATTATAACTAAATTTACATCTATAGGTTTCATTGTGGTCACAGTAACATTTCAGAAATGATTGTACTTTGCAGACTACCTTATGTCTCCACATGTTTTAGAAAGTGCTCATTGCACCCATTTTTATAAGATCTTGAAGAGAACATAGTGTATTAAAGGACAACTCTAGTTTACTAGTTTAACATTTCATAAAAAAACATAGAGATTATTGAACTGATATTCCAATATTAGAAATGTAAAAGCATGTATAAAGGTCAAATGCACCCAAAATGTAACATACATTTGCTAACATATCCTAAATTCATCATTTTAAGAAGATGAATCCATATTTTTTTGTAGTTAAAGCAAACCTGTGCTTTAGGAGACTATTTTAAACTAACGGCAAATCAGCATAACTGGCACCACAAAGGGGCTTTATCATATCTTCAGTGTTAATGTAAACATCTGCATGGTGCATGTGTGGACCCATAAAACACTTTTACTTCTACGGTTAGAGAATTAAAGTGACTCTGTCATGAGGGATGTATAAGGGCTGTTGTTGCTGGTCACCTGCTGAAAATGCTAGTTGCCTGCCTGTGTCCGACTTAGCTACTTTTGAATCACAAACCCAAAACATGTATGCTTTTAATGTGTGTTCGAAAAGTATCGGACCTCATTTTTTTTTCTATACTTGTTCCAGGTCAGCTACTTAAACAGCAATAGAGCTAACATATCAACTTGGCAGCTAGAAAACTAGCATTTCTAAAGCTGAGTTCATCAATGGCAACCTCAAATATCCTCTCATGACAATGTCCCTTTGGAAGATGTGGCCCGCTGGCCAGCCCTCAATGCAGTGCTCAGTGAATCAGCAAACAGTCACCAGGCATGAATGCTGTCACATGTTAGTATTTTGTATATGGCATTTGGAGGTTCTTTATTGAGGTTTACACCAACACTGAAGACACACCCGTGCACCTTATTGTGCCCACTGTGGAGCAATGTTTGTTTTAAACAATCTGTACTTAAATGTTTCCCTCCACTATGCTCATGCTGAGGTTACAGTAATCTATGTCATCTCTTTGACAGCTGCCATGCTATGAGGTTGTTGCTGAAAAACCAAGCTGTCACTGACTAAAGTTCAGGAACCAGTGGTTGACAATCGTGATCATTATGCCAGCAATTACATATTGATCACATGCAAGCTTAAGGCTTTAGTCTTAGTCTTTAGTTTAGTAATTGTGTAATACAATTATAGTACTCAAAAAATGTATGGTAATTAAAAAAGTAAAATGTTTCTTCAATTTTCAGCCTATAATAAAACGGTGCTAGTCTTTTATTAAAACATTGAACCAAATGAAATCCCTAATATGTTTTTTAAAATGTAAACTTGATTTAGGTAGGAAAATTACGCATAGAGCAAGTCAAGTTAAGCAAAGCATACTGACATTGCAAAATTTTGTCCTGGCCATATAGGGTTCAGTGACCTCTAGTGCATGAATGTGTGTTATTGCCAGGCATTTTTAATCATTACTGATGTAATCAGGCTCTCCAAGTTTTTACTTTCGTCCATACATGTTTCTGCAGATTTTCTTTAAAGGAGGATTCTGGGACTACTATATAGGATAAAAGGAATCTATTTCCAGACAGCTCATTGTAGAAGAATATGTGAATGATTTTAATTAATTTTGAAAACAATTGTATATTTATATATTATATTTTTAAATAAATATGATTATTATATTAATACTTTCTTTGTGTTTGTAACACAAATTGCTAATCAGCCAATTACATGGCAGCAACTTAATGCATTTAGGCATCTAGACGTGGCGAAGACGACTTGCTAAAGTTCGAACTGAGGATCAGAATGGGGAAGAAAGGGGATTTAAGTGATTTTGAACATGGCATGGTTGTTGGTGGCAGACTGGCTGGTCTGAGTATTTCAAAAACTGCTGATCTGCTGGGATTTTCACGCACAACCATCTCTAAGGTTGAGAATGGTCTGAAAAAGAGAAAATATACAGTGAGCGGCAGTTGTGTGGGTGAAAATGGTTTGTAGAGGTCAGAGGAGAATGGGCAGACTGGTTTAAGCTGATAGAAAAGCAACAGTAACTCAAATAACCACTCGTTACATCCAAGGTATGCAGAATACCATCTGTGAATGCACAACACGTCGAACCTTGAAGCAGATGGGCGACAGCAGCAGAAGACCACACCAGGTGCCACTCCTGTCAGCTAAGAACAGGAAACGGAGGCTACAATTCGGACAGGCTCACCAAAATTGGACAATAGAGGATTGGAAAAACGTTGCCTGGTCTGATGAGTCTCGATATCAGCTACGACATTCAGATGGTAGGGTCACAATTTGCTGTAAACAACATGAAAGCATGGATCCATCCTTCCTCATATCAATGCCTGAATACTGATCCACCAGCATACCGCAAAGCACCTACAGTGTAGCATGGGATGCATTTAAAGCTGTAATGTGGGGTGCATATTTATCCATGATAGTTGCCCAAAGAACAAATTCTAATGCCGATATAGTTGCACAAACTACCCAAGTTGATACAATTCCAAAGTAGGTATAGAGGCATTCCTGGACCTTGCAGCAGAGATCAAAGTCAAAGCAGCAGAATTTTATTTTCAAATAAAATAGCCCATCTTTATTAAAGGAGAACTATGGGGTTAGGGCTTTTCCCCAAAGTTCTCCTTAGGGTAACGGGAGGACACAAACTAGCGTCCTCCCGTTACCCTAAGCTCAGTATACCGCAAGCTACAGCTTGCGGTATACAGAGACGGCGCAGCTGAAACGGATCCCGACAATTATGTCTGGATCCGCCCAGCTGCGTGAGTGACAGCTGGCTCTGCCTATCCAGAGGCAGAGCCAGCTGTACCCTCCCCCGTCCGTTCCGCCAGTCAGCGCTGCACTCACCTCATAGTTCTCCTTTAATCAAATTGATAGAATTGCAGCTGAGAACACCTCAGAACACTTGCAGATAAAACTGTCAGAGTGCATTCATAAGCTCCTATACCAGATGCCTCTCTTAGACAATCAGGGAGGCCTTGCATTTCATAGGTCAATTATTTATGGACTCAGTGATCTTTCCTTAAATGGGTTAGGATGTTATACGATACACCGTATGTTAGAGTGCATGCTAATTCTGATATCTGGGAACCCATCTGTTTTTATAGGGGTAAACCAGAACGGTGTGCGCTATTGCAGCTTCTTTATTGATTGATTGCATCCTCCTCTGATGATACCCTGGTATATATGAATGGGTCAGAGACCTTATTTTTTGCCCTCCTATATATTATAAAAATATTTGGGGACTTTCCTGGTCTAAAGGTAAGTTGGGAAAAGTCTATTACCATTGGCCCTACTGCAGAATACTAATTTTTAACTCACATCTGTCCACCACAGAAACTTGTTGTACAATCCTAACCTTCAAGAACCTCCCTCCAAATATCCTTTTATGAAGATTCACTTGAGAATCTTCTCTATAAATCCATCTAGCTAAAAGATGTAAAAGCCTACTACAAACAGTTGGCTTTCAATCCTTTGAGAACTCCTTTAAAAAGCTAATTTCTTACATTCCTACACTATCCCAAGATGTACAAGAAAATTACCAGTTGTTGGGTCAGTGAAGGCATCGGTACAGCCGATAGACTGATTATACACCTGACTGTCTCCATAAAATGGGTTTTCTCCATCACTCGAACTGCCCAAAGTGCCTTCAAAGCCCAGTTAATTTGTTTTATTTCTTCTGGTCGTGTCCCATTCTGAGCTATTCCTGGTCTGAGATACATACCAAACTGTCGGCATGCCTTGGCCCACTATCATCAGCCTCCACTGAAGTATATCTTTCAGGGTACATCAATGATTTGATCCCTACTACTGCTGCAAGAACTATGCTTTGCACTATATGCTTCATAAATGTTATATAGCTGGCTAGAGCCTGAGACCTCCATTAGGGGAGGAGATAAATACTTGTATATGTAAATGTGTGAACACCCACACACTTTTTTTTAACTGTTAGTGCAGTAAAGATTGTTTAATAATTGTTATTAAAAATGCAAAATAAAAAACACCTTTAATAATGTATTTTTAAACTGTGAAAAGTTCACCTTGGGTGAAGTCTGGGAAGTGCTATTACTGGATTGACAGAGTAAAATTAGGTTTCCTCATAAACCTATTTTTTATTTGATGTTTAATGGACTTCATTTTGTTTTTATTTTTGGCTGGAGTTCTGCTTTCAAACTATAATGGTGTGAATAGGTATTCAATACTGGCTGTGTGCTGTACTGCAGATTGAATGGATTATGTATAGACAGTGACATATATTTAAAATGTGTCAAGAAATAACATAAGCTGTTTTTACTTCCCTGCCTTTGTTTCCTGTGCTGCTTGTTACTTTCATCCACTGCTTTTGCTATATCACTGCATGCCACATGAAAGCAAATGCAGGCAGGGATTTGTAGAGAGAAGAGGGAGACTTTCAACTTGCACTTGCAGTTCTCTCTAGTAATATGAGTCACTCCTTTGTAAAATTCAACTATCTTTTGTTGCCTTTCTCTGATAATGTTTCCATATAGCCCTCTGTTACAATGTAGCCCAGTATGTAGCTCTCTGATGACCTGCAGCTCTCTTATAATAGGTAGCTGTGTGTGATTTACATACAGCACTCATTATTACATGTAGCTTCCTCTGCTAAAATGTAGGTCTTTCTTTTACCACACACTCTGATGACATGTGGTACTCTGCACTCTCAATGTTCTAGTAAGATGCATCACTTGCCTCCAATATGAAGATGTAGCACTCTCTAGTAAAATGCAGCTCGGTTTTGTGACATACAGCATGCTCTGGTAACGGAAGAAGATAAATAATAATGTTTCTTTTTTTTTTTTACTTTTCATCCAACAAGCTAATACCTATGACAAACCTTTCACTTATTATCTTTTCTTTGACCGGCAACCCTAGCTGTAAAAACTTTTATTTCTGCACTGGTCAGCATTTTACAAAATCATAATCTGGACTTTTTAGCACAAGAGTTGTATTGGTAGACTGAAAAAAACGATTACTGGTACAGCGTACATGGTTTGTTAAATTTATTTATGAGTCAACTCACAAAATGTTGGTTGTGATTGTATCGAGATATTGAGGATGCTACTACTGGAAGAAAAATAAGCCAGCTGACAGCTATTTGGTATAACGTAGTATCTGGGTGATCTAAAAAATACTGGTCTGTATTGGAGATGTCACTTTGTATAAAGTGCCATTGCTAGCAAAAAATTAATATATATATACATTGCATAGAATGATTATGCAACTCTAAACTCTAAAAGTATCTCTATATTTATTATAACCAAAATATGGTCAATACTCATACAAAAATTCATTAACAGAAATACACATTAAACAAAACATTTAAGAATAGGAATTGTGTGATTCATTGTGGGTTGATTTTTGATTGATGGCGTAATTACGGATTTTCGTCGTATGTTTGTAACATTTAGGTTTGGCTTTGATTGTAGTGCTCTTATATTGAGTGGATTCTTTTATTTTCCTTCTCTCATACCATTATGGATAATAACCAAGCCAGGGGCATGTAACTCCAAGCGGAACCAAATTCTCCTAACCACTTGGTACATCAACTAGCAGGAGTACATTTCACAGTTATCATGGAATTCCTCTCTAGCAGGGTGTTCTCTCAGCAAGCATCATATGTTCCAGCAATAAAAAATATATAACAGATTTCTCTCCCATTCCTAAATACTCTATGCATACACACTGACAACAAATGCCAGCACTGCACACCCCCAACCAACTACAACCGAGGTTGTAGTTGGTTGGGGGTGTGCAGTGCTGGCATTTGTTGCTTTATACATTTTTATTCACAGATATACTGGATTTGCTGTGAATTTCAATAAAGTCTGCAGTATTGGAATTCTCTGGATTGTGCGATCTGTTTGTATACTACTGTGCTGTACATTATGTACTTTGGGTTGCCCCACTCTGTATGATGTGCTGCTCATGATATTCTGCAGGCTGGCCCACTTCACACACTGTGCTGTACATTACACACTCTAGACTGCCCCACTCTGTACAATGTGCTCCATGAGACTGCCCTGCTCTGAACACTATACTGTAAATTATATACTCCAGATCACTCCTCTCCATACACTGTGTTGTATGTACTATACTGCAGTTTTCCCCATCCTTTACATGTACTGTACAGTATATTACATTCTCCACACTATTACACTCTGGATGCTCTGCTGTATGTTATATAACTAATTACTACAGCATTGTCATAATAATGTACATAATTCATTTGTACTAGTGTAATTTATTATTCCACTTCATTCAACATACAGGCACACTTTTGCTAGTTACATATTGAGCAGAAAGCTTCCAGCAGTGCATTTTGGGTGGTTAGTGGCAAAGAAGATAGCGCCAGTAGTTAAGGGCCTCAATATTCTATTGAGCCTAGGTAAGGAGTTCTAAAATCACCCCTGCACACATTTCTACATTCCTGCTGATCAGAGACTATAAAGTTATTGAGAGTCAAAGCCCATACAGCACGGACATAAACCCAGCAGCTACTATAACATAATCCACTCAAAATAACATATTCATTTTGAGCTGACATAACCTTTTATTATGTCAATGTTGGCTTGGGAATTGGAAACTATGCAAATTTGTTATCTTTTAACCATGAGTTTTCTACATTAATGGTTTTGATTTAATATGTTTGCAGATAAATGATATGTAATATAGTATCAAGAACCTATTTACTTTATTGGACAGAATGCAAGTAACCTTGTTTACGGTTGCTTTTAAAAAGTCACAGTAGTTTATTGAACATTTTTGCAGGAAGACACATCATCTCAGCAATAGAATATACCTGGAGGCCTGCATAAATTCTCATTCTTGAAGCTAGTTCTGCAGAAACTCACCAGAGATATATCACTATAGCATACCATTTTTCTCCGCAAAATGCCTATGGGTGTGCTTAATCAAATGCATTTCTCTTAATGTTTAATATCATCTAATAAATTGCAGTGAGAGGTTTGATACATTGCGCCAATAAGATAATTCAATGAATTTTAATGACAACCTTTTCCTCATAGTAAAGTACATTTCTCTTCAAAGAGCACTGCTCACATGAGTCCATGTTCCTGGGGATGTAGTAGCCCCGGTGCTATTGAATTATTGCCTACTATTTTCATATAGCTTGGAAACAGTGTATTTTATTTAGAGTGCACTTCAAAGACAACCAGGGAGAGTTTTAATATTTTCATACATGGAGTATACAGGCTTTAAATAACTAGCTTTAAATAATTAAACGTTAACATGAATTATCAATGATTTTAAAATCTAAATAGTTTATTAACAGAGGTTTATTATAAACTTATATAATAATACAAGGGTGTGCACAAGTCGAGGTACCACATCCAACTCTCTATTAAAAAAAGAATTGAGTGCTCAAAAAAAAAAAAAAAGCTTTAACAAAAACAAAAAGATTAGACCACATTCACTAAAAAGATATAATATTTTTTTAAACACATCATAGTAACATAGTATTTGAGGTTGAAAAAAGACACCTGTCCATCGAGTCCAACCTATTTCATAAAAGACATTAAAAAAGGGGGGAAAGTTCTCCCATGCCCATCGCTCTTATTCAAGGATAGAACGGACATCACTTCGCTTCAGTCATTGATCTCCTCCACTATTGAAACTATCTCTTGGTCTGCTCATTCTCCAATAACGATGAGTGTCGAGGACCTTCTCCACCCACGCTCTACTTTTGTTTGGAGACTCAATACCTCCTACCTCCTGGAGACTCAATTCCTTCTATCCCATCCGGAAGTCTCCTAGCAGATTTTAGACGCTCAAAAAGATTTTTTCGATCTCAATGATCTTCCCGACACTGATCGTTACACACTATGGAACGCTCATAAAGCGTATATCAGAGGTGTTATGATCAAACTTAGTTCCTATTTTTTTTAAAACAACGCTCTTCCCAAATTGCACAACTACTGCTTTAAATTACTAATACGGAGGAGCTTAATAAACGGTCCCCTTCACATAGCTTATCCACTACACTCCTGGAATTGAGACAGAAACTAAGATTACTCCTCCTCCACAAATATGAGTACTCCTTAAAACGCATTAAAGCTGACTCCTATGCCCTTGACAACAAAGCAGGTTATTTTCTAGCTAAGAGACTCAAAGCCCGTTTGCATAACTCCAGACTCTCTCACCTCACTTATCCGGCCACAGGGTCCAAACCACCAACCCTCAACAGATGACTGATATCTTTAAACAATACTACCAATCTCTGTATAACCTCTGGGATGACCCTACTACTCACCAGCCCACTACCACACAAATTAACTAATTTCCTAGCTCTATCAACCTTCCCCACCTTACGACGGAGCAAGTGTCAGATTTATCTGCTCCTGTTACCGCTCATGAAATCACCCTAGCCATTGATTCTCTCCCCTCACATAAATCTCCGAGACATGATGGTTACCCTAATGAATACTATAAAAGTTTTAAACACATTCTAGCTCCACACCTCTGTGAGGTTTACAATTGGACCATGTGTTTAGGTACCTTCCCGAAATAAATGTTTCAAGGCATTATAGTGACCATTCCTAAACCGGGCAAAGATACCTCCTCCCCTGGTAATCATAGACCGATATCATTACACAGACGTCAAAATCTATGCGAAGATACTGTCTAGAGTCTTCTACACATCCTCCCTCTACTGATAAACCCCCGACCAAGTAGGCTTTGTACATGGACGCCAGGCGCCGGACGGAACTAGATGATTTTTGAATATCTTAAAACAAGTGGAACTCAACAAGAACCCCTCCCTCTTTCTCTCCCTGGACGCGGAAAAGGCATTCGACAGAATTCATTGGAACTTCCTGGAAGCGGTATTATTGAAGTTTGGGTTTGTAGGCCCCATATTGAACGCTCCCCAAATTACTCTATGTCTTTAGAACATCTCCCATAATTCCCCCGCCTCTTTTTTTACCCACCTACAAAAAGCTCCCCAAATTACTCTATGTCTTTAGAACCCCTCCCATAATTCCCCCGCCTCTTTTTTTACCCACCTACAAAAGAACCCTTCCCATAATTCCCCCGCCTCTTTTTTTACCCACCTACAAAAACTGATCCTCCGTTTCGCCTGGCAAACTAAGAAACCTAGATGTTCTGCACAAATCCTCTATAAACATAAATCCATGGGTGGACTCGCCCTTCCTAAGGCCGCTATATACCATGCTGCTACGATCCTAGCCCAAGTTCAACACTGGTGCCAAAATCCACATGACAAATTGTGGGCTCAAATGGAACTTTCCCTACTGTCTTGTACCTCCGCTGTGAATCTCCTATTGTCGCTTAAAGTAACCCCAGTCCCCCCTTCCTCGCCCTTTCCAACTATACAATCCTGTCAGGATCCAGAGCGCCTCCAGGGGGCGCTGGAGCCGGTACCTGCAGTTCCTGCGCTCAGCTGCAGGTGTCTCCAGGCAGCCAGGAACTGTCAGGTATCAGCCCACCACTGCGTGGTGCTGGAACCTGCGGCTCAAGTGCTCAACTGCGGGTGTCTCCCAGCTGCCAGGGATCATCCCATCACCTGGTGCTTCCTGGGAGGGTATTAAGGCCCTCCCTGCAGTCAGGACGTCGGCTCAGTATCTGATCAGTTCCTGTGTACCCAGAACCTTGTCGCCGGCCCCTGTCTGAGTCCCGTGTCCTGAGCCCTGTGACCTTACCCTGTACCCTGCAACCTGTTACCTGAACCTGTTACCCGTATGCTATCCTGAACCCTTCCTTGTCAGTTCCTGAATCTTGGCACCTTCCCCTGATTGAGTCCCGTGTCCTTAGCCCTGTAACCCTGATACCTGCCTTGCAGTCCTGAATCCTGATACCCGCCTTGCAGTTCCTAACCCTGTTCCCGTTGTTGTTCCTTCTGGCTGTAGGTGTGTTTTGTTCTATTTTAGTTTTTGTCATTTCACTGCTTGTGCTAGCGTGTGGGTCTAGGTGGGGTTTGTAGTTTCCTGTTTGCTGTGTAACAATAAACCGTGTGCATAACCTCATCCAGTGTGGCCACACCAATTTGGTCTGCCTGTGTGGGTACCTGCATGCGATGTGGGGACACCTGTGTACGGTACCCTGACAAATCCACACTAACGTGGAAAGCCTTACCTACCTCCTTTCCGTGTACCAAATCCGTCCACACATTTCCCACTCCGCTAGATTTTATAGAACACTGCATCCCTAATCTGTATCTGAGACACTGGAGAAACTCCGGGATTTCTTTCATACAAGACCTTTATACATAGAATACCCTTAAATATATGCATACCTGGTGCGAGCAATATAATCTCCTCAAAGGTTAAACATACCGATACTTACAAGTGTCGCATTTCTTGAATTCGCATGCGTTACCACCAGCCTCCATAAATTCTTGTTTAACTCCACCCCCGTCAAAGGAGGTATCTCCATATTCTATGCCCTCTTAGGCCTCCATAATCACTTTAAAAAACCCCCACCCATGATTAAGTGGGAACAGGAACTTGGTACCTCCTTCTCAGATACCCAACGTAAACTGGCACTTTAAGCATCACATAAGGAGTCGCGTTGCTCTAATCATTAGGAACTTTTCCAAAAAACTATCCATAGATGGTATCATATCCCATACAAATGATCAAATGTCTCTACTTCCAATTCCCCACTTTGCTGGAGACTATGTGGCTGCATTGGTTCACTATCCCACATTTTTTGGCACTGCAGATCCCTCCCTGTGTTCTGGAATGGGGTCTTCCATATAATCTCCCATTTAACCCCCTCACCTCTCTCTCCATGCCCAGAACTCGCCCTACTACATATCAACATTGATAATTTCCCAACTGAAACTTGCACTATTGTTGTACATATTCTCTATGCATCTAAATTTTTGATTACTCGTAGATGGTTACAACCAACTCCTCTGACCTGATTTCTTTAGTCAATACCCAATATTCCAATGAAACAAAATGTTTGCTATGAAAAATAACTCTTATCCTATATTCTACTAAGCTTGGAAAAAATGTATTGTGCACCCATATTGCATTATTTGATTCTCTTATTTGCTGGTGCATAACTGGTCCATACCTTACTTCCCCTCCTTCTTTCCCACCTCTCTTTCCTTTTTTTGTCTTCTTTTTGTCAATCGTTGAAATATACACATAGTTTTAGATTATGTCTTTTGCCAGTTAGGATAAAGCACTTAATGTTCACCACCTTAGATCATAAAGATAATAATAAAGGTTTATTACAAAGTATTTAATTCAATGTTGTACTAGAATTAAAGGTACTGGGCTGACACCAACAGTTAATGTCAGGCACCCAGATGTACTTGCATGTAACCTTTTGATCTTCAGAGCACCCTCAGAACCCTCTGAACCCAAGACACTCTATTAACAAAAATACTGACTTCAGTAATGGAAGTTGAGCTTTGGCACACCTTATTATTGCTCTGCCTCTAGTAAACCATGTGAAAGGTCACACTTGAGCTTAATTTAAATTCCAGGTTGGTAGTTGTCTAATAAAGCAATAAAAAATAAGGGGCATAGGTGCATGCACTTAAAGTAGATTTTAAAGCAATCACTAAAATTGCATATAAGCTGTAAAACTGTTATGTCATTTCAAGGGGGGTTTTCAATGTTTTTAACCACTTCAGAACTCATACCTTTATAACCCTTATGGGCCAAAGCAATTTTTACATTTTCTCTATGGACCTGTCTATTCGGCAATATCTTTGTCACTACTTAAGATAACAAAGTAATACATATATTGTTTTTTTGGGGAACAAACTAGGCTTTCTTTTGGCAATCATATTTTGCTAATATTATATTATTTTCTTTGTAATATACTATAACCAATGTTAATTGCCAATGTTCGTTTTGAAAAGGTTCTTTTAAATGGGATACTAAAAAAAACTAATTTAATGAAAAAAAATAATAGTCAATAATAGCCAGGGGGAGTAAGTTCTTAGTTAGAGCTGTTAAGGGTTAACTATAGGGTTCAATCGGAATATATTTTATTTTATAAAAACAATTTTGTACCTGCACTTTAATTAAAGTCTATATTTTATCTACATATGCAAGCTGGTTCAGGGCATCCCCCAAGCATGGTATTTAAAAGAATATTTTATTTTTAACTATGTCTATTTGGCACCAGTGTCTGTACAGCCAGTACCAGTGCCAGCCATTACCAGTGCCTCATTGCTACCACTGTTACTGAATCTAGTCCAGAGCAATAATGTGTAGCCAATTCTGGAGAAAAAATGGATGAATAATGGTGAAAACAATATCTTACTAATATACCTTGCTTTAGCAAGATACATTTTACCCAGTTAGGGGTTATATATTGTATACTAGGGATGCACCGATATATCGGCCACTGAAACATATCGGCCGAAAATGGCACTTTTGGCATAATGCCGAAAGAGCCATGTTTCGGCCGATACATCGGCGCATCCCTGGTTTATTTTCTCCCCGCTGGGCGCTGTTTCAGCGGGGAGAAAAGAAATTGACAGCCGGCCGAGCGCTGCGGTGGAGAGCGCTGTGAGCGGCCGGCGTCTCCTCCCACACCGCTCTGCCGCCTATCACAGTCCGGCAGAGCGGTGTGGGGGCGGAGACAGCGCTGTCACAGGAGGCTGGGCTTTCCTCTCTACAC
>NW_017306709.1:1087419-1102761 GCF_000935625.1 Nanorana parkeri
GTTCAGAATAGGGCTTTATTTGGTTCAGAGTTGTACCTATCATATTTGACAACTAGAGCAGATTATCTTCAACACCCCCATCCTTTATAGGTAATTTTTCTTTCCTTTCAGTAATAGTAGTGAATTCAAACAGATAATAATACTGGCCAGAAAAGAAATGACGGGCAGTGAAAATGTTCTTCATCTGAACGTTATATATATAATCATTAAAGTAAACAAAAAATAAAAATTCAAGTTTAAGAGTTTAATAGTGGTGCAGTAAAGCAAAACAAAAAGATAATGGCAGTGTGGTTTGGTAGTAACGGCCTTCAGGAGATTAGAATATAGTAACATGTCTATCTAAACAGCAGTGACAATATGTTGGCAAAAAATGTCAGTCCTGAAAATACATGGGCTACAAATTTGCAATTGTATAAAACACATGGGCTACAAACATTAAGGGGTTTCCTGCAAAAAAAATGGGCTTGCAAATGAGCAATTATGACACTATGAGGGCAATGTGGAGACAACAACTGGGCAATCGTGATGCTATGTGGGCAACAGATGGGTAATTGTGACAATATGTGGGCAAAAAACTGGCAAGTGTCACAACATGCAGGCAGAAAACAAACAATTGTGACAATTTGCGGGCAACAAACCAGCAATTGGGACAACATGCAGGCAGCAAACAGACAATTGTGACAATATGCGGGCAGCATACCGGCAATCATGACAATATGCAGGCAGCAAACAGGGAATTATAACAATATGTGGGCAACAACCATGTAATCGTGACAATATATGGGCAACAAACTGGCAATTTTGCAAATATGCAGGCAGCAAACAGATAATTACAACAATATGTGTGCAACAAATGGGAAATCTTTACAAAATTGGCAATCGTGACTGTACAACAAATGGACATAAAATGAAAGTGACAAATCCTGCAGTCCTAGTTAATATGAACAAAGCCATATGGGAAATACTGATTATTACATTGGTAGTCATTGGGAAAAATGTTTTTCACATTGGTACTCAGTGGAAGGAACCCACTGCATTGATGGTCAGGGGAAAATAGCAGAGGTACATAAAAATGTAATTGGTGTCAGTGGGTTTACTGACCTCAAGCAGTAAGGTGCTCCATCCAATGCACCACCACAACTGACTCAACAAAGTAATGTAGGCTTCAGGACTATGCAGGCACCATCAGCAAAATATCAATACTGGCTATGCCTGCACTCACATGGCACACTGCAGCTAACTGCACCAGGGGCGGAGAACACCCACTGCCCTGCTCTAAGTATGACACTGGTGCCTTAACTTTTAGCCCTGGCTTACAAAGTAGCCACCACTCATATTCCTTGTCCTGCGATCACACAGCCCCATCCCTTATGTCAGTGCAGGCAAAAAAAGAGCACGCTGCAGCTTGATACTGGTTCTCACAGAAACAATTGCTGCACAAATGACTGGAATCACAAGCTGGATACTGTTTATTCCCAAAGTCAAAACATGCTGTAAACACACACAGGCTCCTCCAACTCCAACATGTTTCACCAAACGGCTTATTCATAGAGATGAAGAGAGATTACAAAGGCAACAAGCCCTGACTTGCTTTAAATTCCAATTAAAGAAAATAGTTCCAAGGAAAATATTTAGGCTGCCACTGAGGACATTTCTTTCTGAAAATGATAGTTGCTTAGTTGTCATGCTTGTCCTGTAGAATGAATACTTTGGGCCAATGACTCATAGTATGCACATCAGTGGTTCTGAATTTGCTGCATTCCTGTTATCGGTCAATGACTTAGAAAGCTCTATTGCAATTTGGACGAACCATTAACAAGTATTTTACAGGAGGAGATTATCAATGGCAGCCCATGTATTTATATTAATACCTACAAAAATGCTAATAATTATTTTCTTATTTTGTAGAACTTCCATTAATTTTGCTGGATGTACTCAATGCCTCATAATATTAAAGAGATCTACTAGTTGGCCTGTACACAAACAAAATGAAGTGCATACATGTGTAAAGCTGACCACTGGGCAGATGTACAAGCACTATTTAGTCCAATTATGTATCTGATAAAAAAAAATAATTAAATGTATTATTAAATACAACTACTGTACATACGGAGAGGCCATACTCTGATTAATTAAGGTTCTCTTAGTTTGCTTAGTGCTATCTAATATTGTGAACAAAAGTGAGCAAGTGGATGACCTATTTAGGGGGGTGCTCCTTTACTTCCCAGCTAAGCAGGCTGGGTGAGGTTAGGGTACTTGAAACACACATTTTTTTGCAGGGTAAGACAGTTTATATATTTTTTATTTCAAGTGCATGTTTAGCTTGTTGCCTGAATTTGCATACACAACTAGACTTCTGTGTAAACAACTTCACCAACTCATAGCATCTATTATATATGTCTATAAATTAATAATGAATTATCAAATACCTGGGCTGCCGGCGAGGCACCTTATATGTTATAATCAGATACACCAGGTTCACTGCTGATCTGGCAATATACAATACTCTAGATTTTTTGTACTTTTTCAACATCTTTAAATACAATTTAAGCTTCCTTACTGACCATTACTAGCTTGGCACGCGAGCACATGTTGGTGTCCCCACCTCCCCTTGGCTGGAGGAATGTAAGCCCTATCAGGCTGAAATTATTTTTTTTTGTATTTCAGCTATGGGTGCCTAGCTTAAGAGTGTGGTTTAAAAATAATGGAGCTCTGCAGTATGTGAGCTAACTGTAGGTCTCACTAGTGACATACATACTGGGGAATGAGCTGTGTTTGTTAAGGAGGTAGATCTGACTTAGGGCATGGATGCTGGGGATTGAATGGTGTCTAGTGGAGTGCAGATCATTGGTGGCACGGATGCTGTTGAGTCCACTGAGCAGCAGACCTAACCTGTGACATGAATGCTAGGGAGTGAACTATGTGTACTGAGGACACATCTCACTAGTGGCACTCATACTGGATGAGTTAGCTGTGCATCACTTTAGTTACCCAAATTCCTGATAGCTCAGGCAAGGTTGAAACGTTCCATGATATCATCTTTATTTCACTATAACCACCGTAAAATGTTATTGTAGTGGTTCTTTACGGAGGAAATCTAGAAATTTTAATTAACCCTTGCAGTGATGATTTACTGGACCTTACACCGCTGCAGTGCTTCTAAGAAGCCAGCTCGGCAGTTCGTGTGAGTATTTGTTTGTTTTTTTAACCTAGACACAAACAAGAACTTAACCATTGCAGTGCAGGGGTAGCCCGACTGCAAGGGTTAATGATAAAAATTGCTGGAGTTCTGCTTTATTGTAATGAGCAGGAACAATATCTGATCTGAATATATTTAAATTTTTCTGATATTGTTTTAAATGCTATTTAGTCTGACATGTGATTGTCAAAATATTCCAACTGGAGTCGTCATGCTGTTTTAAAAATCTAAAGGCAGTTTGAAGGTATGGATTAATTCCTCTTTGTAAATTAATCCTCAAAGAGTGTTCTCAAACGTTTGATTTTATATAGTTGCCAGTATTGTAGGTTCTGTTTGATAATAGAACCGAATTACATCTTCATATCGCTGTTTGTAAAATGAACATGAAATCTGTAATGGTATCTGACTCAGATTTACACAATCAGGTAGGGTTTGCTGTAGGTATGGCTTTCTAGCATCGCTTGTATTATCAATCATACATTTAGAACGTTGACATAATGGGGTAACCTTGTTTAGAATCATACATCAACTGTCATTACTATTAATGTATCATCGTAAAAGAGCATTCAATAACTTTATTAGTAGAATATTTCTTCAGGCCTTCAAAAATACAACTCAAAGCAAGTTTTGCAGAAAAACACCAGAGATGCAGCAATGTAATATTTCATTTTTCTTCACAACATGCCTATGGGTATGCTCAATAAAATGTCTTTCTTAATAACTATACAGAAGGAAATGTCATTCAGAGGTTTTTGTAGTCTGTACCTAAAATTAGAAATGTACTGCATGCATTTAAAGTGACAATAAACTCATGAGTTAAATCTTAAAAATGCCTTTGAATACCCTGACAATTAACAAAAATGTATCTTATTTGTGTATCACTCAGCTGTAGATCCTCAAATCATCTCAGAATTGTTGCTGACACTGTCCTTCCTTCTGGAGGGTGGCTACTTTTGTTCCCCCATGGTCCTTAGGTGTATTGTAAAGTAGCCATCACTCCAAGCTAACTCCTGTGATGGACTAAAGAACAAAAAAAACAAACAGCGCTCTCGGATGGTGAAGGCTAACTAACAGACATACATGCAGCCCTAGAAAACTGGACAAGACATGTCAAAAAATCAATGTGTTGACACTTACATGTGGATCCAGGAATCAGGAGATGGACGGCCTGTGTGGTGGATCGGGACACTCGTGATGTATGGCCAAATCAGGCTGATGTGCTGCCTGGAGGAATTTGTCCACAGAAGGGAGGGAGGCTGTGAACGAAGAGAGAGGACTCTGTTCGTGGTGCCGCTGAAGAATGCGGAATCTGGGCAGTATGGGGGAGACCCAGCGGTGTCAGATGCAGACTGGGCTGCTGTGGCTGCGGCTGTGGGTATCAGTGCTCGGTCTCTGTCAAGTCTGACTGGAGCAGTGTACGGGAGTCGGTATGTGGAAGCAGCTGACAGGCGGCGGGTGATCAGTTCAGTGATGGGATGGAGATGGTTTAGGGAGAGACGAGCGACGCGTTTCGAGGTAACCCCTCTTTTTCAAGCTCAAGTGGAACGATAAGGCGGTGGCCGGAATCCGCCGGTTTTAAAAGTGACAGGTGGGCGGAGCTAATGGTAGTATTTGACATTAAATAGCACCAAGCAAATTATCAGCCGGCAGCATTAGAGTTACACAACATCAAAAATTCGACAACAGAGTGGGTATCCACCAATATAAAAAATCCCGCTGTCTCACATGTCAGTTCATCACCCACGGACAATCCACATTCACAGATCATCTCAATAATAGTTACCCCATCAAACAGTTTATCACATGCTCACATGACCATGTGGTCTATGGTCTGAAATGTCCATGCGGCTTATTGTACATTGGACGCACCATCCGTACCCTAAGAAAGAGGATAGGCGAACATAGACGCTTCATTGCTGATGGCGACCGCGATCATAGTGTCCCCAGACACTTCGCCGCTAAACATGGCAAACGGATTCAGGATTTACACGTGTTCGCTATAGAACACATTCCTATCCATTTTTCTCCAGCCGAGCGATTCCAGAGGTTGTGTAGGCAAGAGACTTTTTGGATTTACAGACTCAACACTCTTGCCCCAACAGGACTCAATGAAGAATTAGAAATTTTGACCATTACATAAAACATCAAAACCAATGACCTACATGACTACTCCAAGTGCCAGCACACTGGCACTTGAAACACATCCGTCTCCCATCCACCCAGTGTCCTTAATTTTTAAGAGCAATGAACTAAATGAACGGTCCTACAACACATATTTTTAACTCATTTCCTTTTAAATCTTACTTTTCAATTTTTTCAATTTTTCCTCCTTTTAACATAATTTTTATTGTGTTAAACAAAATAAAACAAAGTAGCCTTTTAATCAAAGTACTTTTTTAATGCATGAATTTCCCCCGTTTTTACAACAATAATGACAACAATTAAAGCGAGTTATTTTCATTGTCCTCCCCCTTTCCAAACAGTCTGACTTAGCCCCAATGCACATTAAGCTTTTAAATACATGCCCCTGTACAGCAGCCCCGTACCTAATGTCAAACCGCGGGATTGCTGCTTACTACCATTAGCTCCGCCCACTTTTCACTTTTAAAACCGGCGGATTCCCGCCATCGCCTTATCGTTTCGCTCGAGCTTGAAAAAGAGGGGTTACCTCAAAACGCGTCGCTCGTCTCTCCCTAAACCATCTCCATCCCATCACTGATCTGATCACCCGCCGCGTGCTTCCGCATACCGACTACCGTACACTGCTCCAGTCAGACTTGACAGAGACCGAGCACTGATACCCACAGCCGCGGCCACAGCAGCCCAGTCCGCATCTGACACCACTGGGTCTCCCCCACACTGCCCAGATTGTGCATTCTTCAGCGGCACCACGGACAGAGTCCCCTCTCTTCATTCAAAACCTCTCTCCCTTCTGTGGACGAATTCCTCCAGGCAGCACACCAGCCTGATTCGGGCATACATCGTGAGTGTCCCGATCCACCACACAGGCCATCCATCTCCTGATTCCTGGATCCACATGTAAGTGTCAAAACATTGATTTTTTGCCATGTCCAGTTAGCTAGTGCTCCATTGCTGTTGCGCCCTTTGTGTTCTTTTGTTGACCTGTGATGGACTACAATCTCAAGTGCAGTTACTTAATTTGTATTGAGATTGTAGTCTATCACAGGGGTGAGCTTGGAGCGGTGGCCACTTTACAACACACAGGGACATGGGGAACAAAGGTAGCCACACTCCAGAAGGAAGGACAGTGTCACTGTGAATTCAGAGATGATTTGAAGATGCACAGAGTGATAAACAAATAAGATGCATTTTTGTTAATAGTTAAGGTACTTGAATGCATTTTTAAGATTTAACTCCTGAATTAGCTTTAAATATTTTCCCTATGAACTATTATTTTAATGGTGGACAGGAGGCTAAAATTTCAGCCTGTGTTTAATAATTATAATTATATTGATGAATACTGATGTGAAGATTCAACACTTTTCCTGCAGTTTTCACCCTGCACTGCTGCTACCTTTCAGAATTTTGTGTTGGCACAAATGTCTTTGATGACAATGTCCCATACCAGGAGAGCCAGCAGCAGGGTGATCACAGAGAACAGAACACATGAACCTAATATACACCTGTAGGAGATTCTCAACTGCTACAGTAGTCCAAATATATAGAGTGGGGAGCTAGGGGTTGATTTACTAAAAGCAAATAGGCTGTTCACGTTGCAAGGGAATTTGCACCTTGCATAGGAATTTCCCTGTAGTTTAGTGAATGTGGCCAATGGGAAACTTCCCCTGCAATGTGCAAATTCTCTTGCAAAGTGAACAGCCTGTTTTTCAATAGTAAATCAACCATCTTAGGTCCTTCAGATGCTTGCTCACATTTTCAAATTATCCTCAAAGCACTCCAGGATCCCAAAAACTCAGCAGCTCTACTATGCGAATTTCGAGCACAGCTTCTGTAGCCATTTTTTGGTCTACCTTCTTCAGACAAGGCAGCAAATAAGAGAAGTTCAGTGTTAGGGTTCACATATCCTTTAATTTCAATCCTCTGCTGTGCAGAAACCCAAGCTTATATTTTTGTGCATGATCCCCTTGTACAGTAAATGTAAGTATAATTTCCTGTAACCCGCAATAACAGTTTAACTGCAAAAACATGTTACCACAATTTCATAATAGTAAATATTGTAAGACAACTGAATATTAGTATTTTTTGTATTTTTGTTTATCATGTAAGCATTAGAAAGGTCTTGGCACAATACATTACTTAATTTTCCCTTATGTAACACATTATTTAGAATCTAGACTATAACAGTATTATTATTATTATTATTATCCTTGTTCTAATTTCTGTTGCTATTACTACTTGCACTGCTACTAATAATGCAATACAACATAGACTTACTAAGGATAATATTTAAATAATAATATAATTTTTAAAGAAATATTATACAATAAAAGTATAATAACATTTTTATTTTTTAGCTGCACAAAAAAAAGCATGTTTCTTCTCAAACTGCATAAACATTTCAAACAACAACCATTTTCCTTTAAACCTCTAGGAGCTGTTTATTTATTGAAATGCATATTTGGCTCAGATTGAATCCGCGCTTTTTCAATTGTGTTCAGCACCTGCTCTGTATGTAAGAAGGATGCAGTGTGTCAGACTATTACAGCTCATTTTAAGTCAGCTGAAAAAATGGAAAAAACTGCATGAAACTAATAGCGGTCTTCATGAGTCAGTAGGCACAAATGAGGCATTATTTAGACATTTACAAGGTGTAATCCACATTGGATTTGATGTATTTCTCTGCAATAAACTATCATAAGAAAAAACGGTTTTATTTTCCACTGGACAGAGTGACATTTACAATCTATCATGTTACCTGCATTTATATGTATGTGTTAATATATCACCATTGCTATAATACTGTAGATATATTTTTGGTTACTTGTTAGTATATGATGCAGATTATTGCAATGCTTGATCCTTGACCCACTATTAGACTTGCTATGTTTTTTGAACAGATTGTATTTAAAGTAGACCTTTTCTAATGTTTTGGTGTCCCTATTAGCTGTACAGATGTAAGAAGAGTCTATTTGCTTCCATAAAGACCTTTCTGACATCAGAACCTCACAGATGTTGCACTGTTATGTTTTAAAACAGTTTGTATTTAAAGTAGACCCAAAGACAAAGTTCTGGGTTCCCTGCTATACACCCAGTAGCTGTCCAGATGTAAGCAAGGTCTATTTGCTGTCATAAAGACACTGCTGACATTGGCACCCCATTGACGTTGGGACACATAATCCAGGACTGGAGTATGCTTGCTTGGCAAAAGAAATGGGTCTGTACTCAGACAACAAAGTTCAGAAAACAAAAGCACAAAATGGGGACAGACTCGATGAGCCATCTGGTCTTTTTCTGCTATCACCCTTCTATGCTTCCTTGCAAGTATAAACAAAGCCACCCCCCATCCTGGCTTCCTAATGGCATAACACCTTTATCCTCACTTTGTAATGTTTTCTGCTAAAATTCCAAAAATTCATAACACCCTGACAATATCATTTTTACCACATAAAAATACTTGAAAACGGATACCTACTTTTGGAGTAGGAAGGTGTCTACAGTTTATAAAGGTTCCCTTACTAATTGTATCAATGTCACACCTACTTTTATCTTAAAATAACCATTAGGAAGCATTTGCTTTTTAATAATAAACAAGATAAATGAACTAGTACAAGTACAAATAAACAACATTTGTTTCCTCAAGTAAGATGTCAGTAAACTAAAATCTGACTGGGTGCTGTACCCTAAGTCCCTTTAAAAATGATCAGTGTTTTTTGCAATGTTTTACTAAATAAGCCTAACTGAGTAATTCCAGTGTTTAACTGCAATGTATAGCTCCTCAGTCTATGGTTAACCATTCCTTACAAGTGTATCTTATTTATTTATTACAGGTATTTATATTGCGCTCACACTTTACACAGGGGTCTATTCATGAAGCTGCCGAGGGCAGCCGAGTGAATGACCGATCAGAAGTGAAGTGAGCCGAACACTGTTTGGCTATTCACTTCAGGCTGGTACGGCTAATTTCAGCCGTACATCGGCTGAAATCAGCCGTACATCGGCTTGCTTCGTGTGGCTTCGGGTCGGCCGAACATGCTCAGCATGTTCGGCCGACCCGAAGTGCAGAAGGAGTTACACGGCTGGCTCCGCCCAGCTGTCAGAAGCAGGCTGTCGGCCGGCCAATGGCCAGCCGCTCGGCTTCGGCTTTCAGCACGGCTCAGCCAAGCCGATGCATATGCGTTCGGCTCGGCTGAGCCGCTTGGCCATGATCGGGAGCTGTACGTGAATTGTGAATAGCCCGTACAGCACCCCTTCGGTTCTACTGAACTGAAGGGGTCATGGGGCCGAAGCTAGCCGAAGGATCGGCCGAAGCTACGGCCAGATCCTTCGGCCGCTTCGTGAATAGACCCCACAGTGTTTTACATATTTGTGCATTCACATTAGTCCCTGCCCTCAAGTGGCTTACAATCTAAGGTCCCCATCTCACATACAGGGCCAATTTAGAAAGGAGCCAATTAACCCACCAGCATGTCTTTGGAGTGTGGGAGGAAACCGGAGTACCTGGGCATAACCCACGCAAGCACAGGGAGAACATTCAAACTCCTTTTCAGAGAGTATTGTTAGAAAAGGATTTGTGTTCCTACCTGGAGATCCGACTAATTGTAATCACCCTATTAGAGTTTGCACAACTGCTTGTGTATTCCGATCCGTGACCAGGTTAATTGATGCAAAAGAAAAAGGATTGACTCGTTAAAGGATAACGGGTTAGAAGTGGTCAATTTAAGGATCCGGACAAGCCAGTTGATTGTATGAAAAATAATTTTATTGAAAAAGACATATAAGACATCACACTTAACTTACTTGCTACCATTTAAACTTAGTAAAATACAGACAATCATAAATTATATGTGGATCGATCCTCATTTGCACTTGATATTGATTTCACCGTGAGGGGTAATGACCGATGTAAGTGTTATATCGGTCTTTATCCCTTTGTGAGGTGACCCATACGTGTACCAACTTGCATGGGCTGTAAGGACTGGGGGGTATCCCAGGGATAGGGAAATCAGGGACAATTTTGCCTATGATTCCAGGGTGTGAGTAGAAGGGAGGGATCTGAACAGATCAGTAGAAGGGAGGGATCTGAACAGATCTGATCAGATTCCAGCTTTCAGCACAGAAGAATATGTATTTCACATGACATATGGTTCTAAATGAGGTTGGTGGTGAGCTGTTTCTAAATGTGTGAAGCAATGTATGGAGAGACTCCCTGGTTACACCACCCTTGCAGAAGATGGTAGAACCACTGTAGAATGTATGTAGACATATACCCAATCTGATGTTTTATCATAGGTTATGTAGCTTATTCAAATGGCAACTCCATGGAAGAAACAACCCCCACATACATTTGAAATATCTATTTTAATATATGCTCTGTACTCTTTCATGCAGTCAGAAACACAGACTTCATCAAGGACATATTATGACCTCTTGTTGGCATGATTGCATTTCTGAACACGTGAATTACCATTGATGCACAGAGAATTCACAGCACAGTAACCATGCTTACTCATAGCATGTGCACAGCTATATAAGCCAAAAGCCAAAACCTAAAAATATTTTTTTAAATATATAGTTTATTAATAATAATACATTAATATAGGGAATAATATATTTTATTCCCTTATAATTAAAAGAAAACATTTTGCAATATTCGGGCATTCATGCTCTAATCCTGTTAGCTCCCCTCTTCATATCTATTCAGTACTTGTTTGTTGGTAGACAAATATTTTGAGCCAGGGACATGATGGATCAGAGCTTAAAAGAAATCGCTCTCCCCTTTAGAGAATGGGGACCTGGGGAGCTGTCAGATGGAAGGTACACAGAATGTTTGTGGCAGCCTTTCCCTAGAACAATACTCAATTGTCATATTTTCTAAGAGAGACTTTCATGAATACAGAAGTTGGATGGAGCAGAGTCATTATTCGCTTTTATAGCTGATGATAATATTAACAAATGCATCGCTTGTAGCTTACTTAAAGTATATCTAAACCTAATATTTTTAGATTTTTTAATAGAATGGTGAGGGGTTAAAATCCTTGTGAGCTTTGTGTTGCTGTCTGTGTCCTTGCCAGGGAGATATACAGTATCCTCTATTTTTGTCTTGTTGGCCATTCTCACTGGGGCAAACTAATGGGAAATCCAATATTTTTCAACAATCACAGTAACAGGAGGTAAGGGAACATTTTCCTAAAGGGGACACCTGTTTCAATAACAGCTATTTAAGGACCATTTCAGAGTTTTGCATTCTGTTAATGTGCGGTAAAATACGTTACTGCAACACAAGGGCGTGCAGATACGTAGGTGTGGTGCACTGCAGTGCCAGTTATTTAAATGACATGCCAATGCACATATCTAGAATACAATAACACCAGATGTGAATGTGAAACGCACGTTGATGCATGAAATACTGCATGCAGTAAAACACTGTAACAGTCTGAATGTGGCCTAAGAGGGCAGAGACCACCAATGTAAGACGCATTCTTCCCACTGATCACCAGTGGAAGATGCATTCTTCCCACTGATCACCGGTGTAAGAAGCATTCTTCCCACTGACCACCAATGTAAGATGCATTCTTTCCACTGACCACAAATGTAAAATGCACTCTTCCCACTGACCACCACTGTAAGATGCATTCTTCCCACTGACCACCAATGTAAGATGCATTCTTCCCATTGACCACCAATGTAAGATGCATTATTTCCACTGACCATCAATGTAAGATGCATTCTTCCCACTGACCACCAATGTAAGAAGCATTCTTTCCACTGACCACCAATGTAAGATGCATTCTTTCCACTGACCACCAATGTAAGAAATATTCTTCCTATTGATCACCACTGTAAGATACATTCTTCCCACTGACCACCAATGTAAGACATGTTCTTCCTACTGACCACCAATGTAAGACACGTTCTTCCTACTGACCACCAATGTAAGACACATTCTTCCTACTGACCACCAATGTAAGACACGTTCTTCCTACTGACCACCAATGTAAGACACGTTCTTCCTACTGACCACCAATGTAAGACACATTCTTCCCACTGACCACCAGGCTGATGTACTGTATGCTCAGATAAAGTAAGTATTGGCAGGGGTTACCTGAGACCTGAAATTTTTTTTAAAGCTTTCTGCATGGTAAAAAGGTTGAGAAAGGCTGTATTGGAATATAATAATTCTAGGCTTTGCTTGAAAACAACTTTGTGCAGCATGAAATTCCTTTTCATGTCCAATGTTTTCTACAGAGCTTCTACATTCTACACTGCACTCACGTTGTGAACACATTGATCTACGCATAAATAAGCTTGGGGTAAAACCACATTAAAATGTATTATGTTTTTTTCCCAACAGATAGAATGAAAAATGAAGGAATAATCAGTTACATCTGCTTAGATTCTCTAGAGCTTGAACAAGTAACCTCTCTGTTACGCTGATTGCTGATTGCACCCACAGGTTCTGTTCTTCCTGTTTGCTTTTTCAACCATGGTGAGATACCACATAAACGCCAGTAACTAGAGCAGGAATGCATAAAAACAGACAGTAAGTAGCAGACTTGTCTTTGCCTGCTCAGTTCTAGTCAAACCATAACATTAAAACATGTTTTTGAAAGATGACAATAAAAATTTCTACTTTTCTTGGTATAAAGTTTTAGGAAGATGCTAATAGGGAATCAAACAAAGAGCAGCATAGATTATTTTGTGCTTCCCGACACGAAACTCAGGAGTTAGCCTGAAAACTCAGTAAGGTCTCGTTCACACCTAGGCGTATTGCATATGCGCGTCTGTCGCGCGACCGTCGCACTTTTTCGAAGGCTACTTGGCTGTATCCCAATGGAAACGCGCAACAAAATGGCCCAAAGTAGTACCTGTACCTTTTCAGGCGTGGGCCGTATAGTAGCGTGTTAGGGATGGGCGGAAATACGCCAAGGTGGGAACGAGACCATTGACTACAATGGGATTTATATTTTTGAGCGTTTTGTAGAGCGTTCGTCGAGCGTAGAACGCGCTACAAAACGTTCAGGTGTGAACGAGGGCTTAAGTAGCCACCACTACAAACTCACTCCTGTGGTGGACTACAATCTCATGTTTAGTTTACTCATTTGTAGCAACATTATAGTCCATCACGGGAGTGAGCTTGGAGCGGTGGCTGCTTCACAACAACACAGGGACCATTGGGAACACAAGTAGCCACCCTCCAGAAGGAAGGACAGTGTCAACACCAATTCAGAGATGATTTGAGGATCTACAGACAAGTGGTACACAAATAAGATACATTTTTCTCAATAGGGTACTAGAATACATTTTTAAGATTTAACTCCTGAGTTTAGTGTCACTTTAACGTTGAACTCCAGGTAAACACCAAATTACACAGATGAAATACATATATAGGAGCTGATTTGTCTGACAAGGGGAACTTGTAATTTCGTCCATCCAGCACTAAAATTTACATAGCTCTGCCACACATCACAACTGTATCTGAGAGGGCAGAAGACCTTATTTTTTTCAGCTGTGTTTCAGGAACACCTAAAGTACACACAAACACATATACGAACCTAATCACGGCTCGGTATTCAACTTTGTCCAGCATGACACCTCCATTTCTCTTGGCTCTAACTATAATTCACCACGACCTACAAAAACAAAATTTGCCATGCATATTACTAAGCTATCCACCTATAAACCTGCAAAATGTCAGATCCCTAGCACATTTAGATTCATGTGAGGGTAAGAACTTATTGGCCTCCCCTCGTGTATATATATATACTGTATATGCCTTAGAGTAAATGATGGCGGAGGCTCAATATTTCTATATGGACAATGCTGCCTTGTTAGGTAATCAGTGACAGTGTTAAAAAGATATGTGAAATCAAAGTGGTACAAAAGCGGCATTAGCTTTTTGCATTAGCATTAGCATTGCGACTAGCATATTCAAAAGGAGGTCAGCCATGGCTATCTCTTTATTTCTGAGTTTTCCTTTTACATGTGTAGGCTGCCATTGAAGGCTTCAACTTTTGAACATGCAAGTTGCCTGGCTATCCTCTGGATTTAATACTTTCACTGATTCACTGACTTAAAAAAAGTATACAGATCAGTGGTCCTGACATGATTTGCTGCACACTGGTTCAGAGTCAGGGATTTAGAAAGCAATGAAGCCATTTGGATCAACATGACAGCCAAGCAATTACAGAAAAGTAGCTTTTTGTATTTCCCTTAGCAAAGGTTTATTTTTACATGCAATAGTCCTTGATGTCTCCTACAGGAGAATACTGTACAGAAAGTAACAGCTGCTGGATCCCTATAGTGTCTACTGTGCATAGGGCTGCTTAAAAAAAGATGTATTAGTAGACTACAGGTTAGCTTACATTATAGACTCTTTACTGCTTCTTATCATTGCAGTATATGGGAAAATGACTGAAAAGGACAAGGATGTGTACTAAACCTATAAACAACAGCCATATATCTGACATGACCTAAAAAAACACAAGACACTGCAACAGAAATAAATTACAGTAATCTTATTTTATTGCCTTACAAATTTATAACATGAGATAATAATTTCTTAGTAAAACAACTACAAGTGGAGACATGCCGAAGGGAAAGCAGTGATACCCAAACTAACACTTTTAATGTATATGCTGTGGAGCAAATTAGGTTGTAAAAAGGCACAAGATGAATTTAACAGCAGGGATGCATTTGTATTGTCTACTCAATCCAGTGTCAGCTGGTATAAGTGCCCCTAAAGCAATGAAAGGCATTATCCAGAACAAATATCATTATTGCTGTGGACCTAATTTACCTTTAAAATGAAAACAGACAAATTACTGCTGTGAGCTGCTGCCTACTCACATGCAGAATGGCATTGAAAACGAACTCGACTGCTGCAATGATATCGCATCATTCTGTACTCTGAAATGTGTGGACTTTATCTTTTAAATATAAGGCAGCTGAAAGGGTGATTTTATAACTCTACAGATACATAGATATTAGAATATCTATATATA
>NW_017306709.1:1103235-1105814 GCF_000935625.1 Nanorana parkeri
CAGTTCTGGTCACCAGTACTAAGAAAAGATGTCCTTGAGTTGGAAAAAGTCCAGCGAAGGGCAACCAAACTAATTAGGGGTATGGAGGACCAGAGCTACGAGACGAGGCTACTAAATTTAAACATGTTCACATTAGAGGTGAGGAGATTAAGGGGGGATATGATTTCCATGTACAAAATGTTTAATGGTGGTAGCAACATTAGCGATAAACTGTTTAAAATTAACTCCGTTACAAAAACTAGAGGCCATAACCTAAAATTGGTGGAAAAAAAATTCCAGCACAAGGTGCGAAGGGGGTTCTTCACAGTAAGATCAGTTAGGGTCTGGAACTCACTGCCACAGGCGGTGATTTCAGCAAATAATGTGGAATTGTTCAAGAAACTTTTGGACGATTTCTTAAGGGACCGTAATATACAGGGGTACGGGTACTCCTAGAATGAGATCCTAATGGGTTGGACTTGATGGACTAATGTCTTTATTCAACCTCAAATACTATGTAACTATGTACTATGTAATTGCTTCCATAGTTATTAAAGTGCAACCAAAATCTGTTACAGTGAGCATTTATTTTTCTCTTTGTTTGTTTTTTACTTTCAGGACTGTGACTGCAAGATTGTTATTAAAGTGACATTAAAGTCAAAAAATGTTTGCCGCCCCCCCATGTTAATGTTAGCACTTACCTTAAATGATGTCTCTTATTCCGATCTTCTTCTTCTTTCCTGATGTTTTCATCTGTCCCTCCAGCGGTGCGGCAGCTCTCTGATCCAGCGCTGACTGCTCAGTCCCTCCGATCCAGCGGTGTCTGCATGCGGGTGCACGTGTTCATAGACTTACCTAGCGTCTCTGCTCGTCTCCCGGCCGAGAATCCGAAATGCGCATGCGCCCGCCCCAAGATCCTTTGGGGCCGCAGAAACAGTTCCTGATTCTCGGCGCGGGAGCGCGCAGTGATAACGAGGTAGGTTTAAACCGCTGTTAAAGCGGGTTTAAAAAAAACAAAAACTTTTTGCCTATATCTACTGCTTGCTAGCAGTAGATATAGGCTAAAAATACCGTAGGGTTTGGAACCCCTTTAATACCATAATACAAATGCACTTGTTCAAACAATGTGTGTTAGTGGACCCTAAAATGAACAAGTTACATTACCTCTCTGGCAAACAAATCAAAACATAAAAAGGCTGCTGGTATGTGCGAAATGATAGATAGGTTCCTTTATTATACACAGGTGACATGTATATGTAAATAAACTTGTTTGTATATCTGCATAAACAGTCCCAGTACAAACACTCCAAAGCTCTGTACTTGCATGAAAGCAATTCGTTTAACTTTTTCATGTAGATTACACCAGGGCCCGTTTTGTATGGTTTAAATTAGTGTTTATAAAAACACTGGAAATCATGTGATGTTTTACTGGGAGAAAATGCAAACCTGATTCACAAACATCTTTTTTCATGTAAGGTAGTTGCTTTACAATGTGCACATATTAAGCTAAATTTACAAAGTTTTTTGCTGCAAAGATTTTTGTCATACATGCCCATGAGGAACATTGTACTTGTGTACTTTTCATCCAGCATTGCACAGATAGCTACTAGGGAAATGCATGCCGACATATGGCTGAAAGCAATTTCTAAAGAAGCAGGAATATTTTTCTGATGGAGGAAAATCCTTTACAAATGAGAGCTGTATCTGGAAATCAGGGTTATATGATCAGTTTAGTAGAATTGCCTGACTGTACTAACCTTTTAAAGGGAAAATATAATGGTATTTGGTTCATTTAATTTTTTTTATGTTTATAAGTTAAAGCCCTTTTGCACCTTTGCAGAGGTGTTTAAAAAAAAAAAAAAAACATTTGCCAGCAATGTACACCGAGTGTACATGTAAAGGGCATCTGCAGTTGCTATACATATACTGTATATGAACACAGAAATTAACTTTATTGTTAGCTGTCCTCTTCATCTCCTCATGGCTCCTTTTGAAATGACTGCCTCTGGGCTCTGCAGCAGTGGCGACTCTAGGAACAATATATAGGGGGGGCACATAAGATACCACAGTCAAAATGGGGGGGGCACTAATAATTTTCACCACTAAAAAAAACTAAAGAAGTATATATGAATAAGATTACAAAATATGAGAGTAATGCGGTATGCGTTATTTTATTGTACTAACCTAATACTTAGAAGACGAGCTTTCAAGAGTTTTTCTTTCTTCCTCAGGTATTGCTTCAGACTTGAGAAAGAGGAAAACTCTCAAAAGCTTTTCAATTTCAGCAAACACCAGGGCTGTGTAAATAATCACCTATAGCGATAGAGGACTACAAACCGCAGCAATACATTATACAGAAAAGCAGAATACCACCAGCTATAGAGGACTACAAATCCCATCAATACATTATACAGTAATGCAGAATACCATCAGCTATAGAGCACTACAAATCCCAGCAATACATTATACAGTAATGCAAAATACCACCAGGTATAGAGGACTACAAATCCCAGCAATACATTATACAGTAATGCAGAATAATACCACCAGCTATAGAGGACTACAAATCCCAGCAATACATTATACAGTAATGCAGAATA
>NW_017306709.1:1108493-1171382 GCF_000935625.1 Nanorana parkeri
AAAATACGAGAGTAATGCGGTATGCGGTGATACCTTTTTATTGTACTAACCTAATACTTAGAAGACGAGCTTTCAAGAGTTTTTCTTTCTTCCTCAGGTATTGCTTCAGACTTGAGAAAGAGGAAAACTCTCAAAAGCTTTTCAATTTCAGCAAACACCAGGGCTGTGTAAATAATCACCTATAGCGATAGAGGACTACAAACCGCAGCAATACATTATACAGAAAAGCAGAATACCACCAGCTATAGAGGACTACAAATCCCATCAATACATTATACAGTAATGCAGAATACCATCAGCTATAGAGCACTACAAATCCCAGCAATACATTATACAGTAATGCAAAATACCACCAGGTATAGAGGACTACAAATCCCAGCAATACATTATACAGTAATGCAGAATAATACCACCAGCTATAGAGGACTACAAATCCCAGCAATACATTATACAGTAATGCAGAATAATACCACCAGCTATAGAGGACTACAAATCCCATCAATACATTATACAGTAATGCAGAATACCACCAGCTATAGAGCTCTACAAATCCCATCAATACATTAAAAAATGCAAAATACCACCAGCTGTAACGGGACTACAAATCCCAGCAATACATTATACAGTAATGCAGAATACAGCTAGCTATAGAGCACTACAAATATCACAGTGGGAACTAAAGTGTAGGGCATGGAAAACTACATTTCCCACAATGTTATGCTTCCCACATGCGCAAGCTTCTCTGTGGAAACTGAGCTCTCTCGCTGAGCTCTCCCTCCATTCACAAATATTCATAATGGCAACACCCCCTGAATAGTGCAGATTGACCTGGAGAGGTAAAACTGGTGTTCAGCGATCTAGTTACAATAACTCACAGGGAGGGGGGCAGCTGCTTTACAGCCTGTACAAGAGAATCCTACCACAGTGTCAAATTGAATTTCTTGTGAAGGGAATTTTGAATTCGAGGGCTAAGGCCCATTAAAAGTCCATAAAAAGGTAAAAAAGCCAGCAATATAGTCATAAAAATGTAGACACATATACATCATCACTGCACCTCTACATTACCACAATAAAAGCTAATCACTTACAAAGGTGGCAATGGGCTTTAAAGAGGAACTGAACTCTGGAAAATATGCCCAAAAAAGGCAGGCTGAGGACAAATGATTTTATTGCCTGTGATTTTAATGTAGTTAACCTTCCTTGTTACTGACTTATGATGCTTTGTTCTATACCATCTCTGAGTGGGGGTGACTATTTTGTCGGAGGCAGGGCTTTGCTCCCTCACATCAGAGCCTCCAGCAATGAGAACAGTAGGCAGCACAGCAGTGACATCACCAAATCTCACTCCAAATATCATGAGGCTAACAGTCACATACAGCGGTGCTTTAGACCTCACACTGCACATGTGCGGTTATGAGATTGTAGGTTTAGAAGTGCATTGGCTTACTCACATACCAAGAAGTGCACTTCTATGTTTCAGAAGAAATTCAAGACAAAAGGTACATTCTTTAGGGTACTGCTTAGGCACAATAAACATTTCTATATTTTCCTATTAATATAACAAATCCTCACTTTCATGTCCACTTTAATTATTTTATATCTACATATCTTTATTGAACAAGGATTCCCAGAGCACTCTGAGGTTCTCTGGATAGAACACACAGGAGTAGTTATCTCCTTTCGAGAAAGCTATCTATCACTAAAATCTCAGTTGGAACCATTCAGAGGGAGGGTAAGTGAGGGGGATACGTCGCTGACATGACTCATTCACATGGGTATAAATGTAGTCGGCATTGAAACAGTTCTATTTAGTACCCCCCACCCCCTTTAACTGCTTTTTTAGTCTAGGAGAAAGGAATGTGAAGAACGTCTTACCTTTTTACTTGTTTTCTTGATAGCTGATGGACTCCTGCACTCACCTCCAGGGGTACACTCTTGATGTCTTCATGTGCAATGCAGTTCTATTCATCTGTTTATCTCAGTGGTGCTCATTTGCCAGTGTTTCAGCACACTGGAAAAGGGATTTTTTGTTAACACTTTTATAAACCAATGGTTTAGCTTGTGCAGTATACAAGTATTCGCTATTAGTCATTATATGTTATTTTCCCAAGTGTCTCCATTTTGTGCAAACTGCTGTATATATATTAAATGGGGCATATTAAATGATAAATTATGCCTTGCCTTCAATTTACCCATCACACCATGAATTTCTTTGATCATTTGCTATGACCTAATTTACCCAAATGTAGTCCTTTCTAATGAATTATTAATACTGTATGCAGTTTAACCTAATCCTGTGACAAATACATTGTTCAACGTCTTGACTGCTGCCTTCTTTCTTAAGCTGCACCTTATTTACCAGCTAATAAAAAATAAACTTGCTGATCATTTATGTAATCACACCTTGGCAATTATAATGTAGATTATGCCTACGCTTGGAAACCATCCCTATGTTTTTCCAGTTCAGAAATCAAAGGAGCATCTCTGTAGAGGGATGCTAATTTACCTTGTCTGTGTTGGTTATTGTGAATTTTTTTCTTTGCAGCACATTAGTTTCATAGCTTTAGAATGCAAATCCCCAAACTGGTTCTAGACAAAGAGCACCAGACAGTGCTTGACATTTGCTTTCTTTATGTGTCAAATGATGTGTGAACCGCACAATGGAAATCCAGATGATTGCAGATGAATATTTAAACAAACGTGACTAGTGCATATGACTGATAATGAGTGATTTGCCATGCTCTCACTGCCGGGACTGGAAGCTTTGTGAGCGCTTATTTCCATATTTTACATGTAAGGGGCTCCCATATAGAGGCTGCCTAATTCATATGCAGGTTATACACTGGCATATGAATGAAGGAAGATGAAGTAGAAATTGCTTTCAATTTTAAATGGGTGGAATATAGAGAAAAAAATATATTGTCTTCCATTGAAAGCCAAATCTTTCCACAATTAGTTTATTTTTGCAGTATAGATCTTTATTATTACATATTCCTTACCTTCACTTCCTAGTGGAGTACTAAGATCTATATTTTATTATCTTCAGTGGTAGAGGTCTATAAACAGAGACTGACACTTGTCAACCCCTAGGTGCCACCAACCTAATTGCTTCTGTTTTCTTTAATATGACCTCTCCAACTTTTACCCTTCACTATTCTCAGCTCTTCCTTCATGGTACTTTCCATTATGGTTCAGAGGATATCTCTTCATCTCTGTTAGACCTAAACAAGAGGTCAGTGGCTCATATCATACGTAGTTTATAAACTCAGAAAAGCATGAACAGCAAATGGTAGAGCCTGGATAGAAAAGTGTGCCTAGAATATAGTGCACAGAGTCTATGTGTTATCGTCTTCTCACCCTGTGTTACTTTGGTAATGTCCTTTGATGTCAGGATAAATGTTAGTGACCCCTTGTTTCTGAACAGGTTGTGTTGCTGAAAATCTAAGTCTAACAGAATCTAAAGCAGCTTACCTAGAGTACACATAATAATAGAGAGCAAACATCTAGCTATGTATGTATGTATGCATGTATGTATTTATGTATCCCACTTGTTGATATGTAGTAAGAGAAAAACTGCTAGGAACTGCAGTGAGCCAATCACATGAGCAGGAAATTACATTTTTGTACAGTTTTGGACAACAGCAGACCTATACAGGGAAGCTTTAACCAATTTAGTTGCGCTGGAAAAACTATGTGAAAACACCAAATATTTTTCATGTTAAAAGCATCCATGCTAAGTAAAGTGTAAAGCCTCATTCACAGTGCGTTAACTTGGGCCGCACACGTCCGTGCGGTGTGCACACCCGCATCGGGCTGTTCCCAGGAGGGACAGGTGCAGCATGTAGCAGCCTGTTCTTCCCTATAGGAGGATGCAGCCATACGCACACTGGAACTGCACATCCGTGCGTGTCTGTATGTTCGTACTTGGACGCAGACAGGATGGATCCTGTCTGCGTCCGAGCATGGACACCAGGACCCTCACGGATTTGCAGTTCCAGTGTGCGTATGACAGCGTACGGTCACGTCCTCCCATAGATTTCATCCTGTAAAAAGCTGCCCTCCTAAAATATAATTCCTCCCTCCGTGCTGCCAAACAAACTTATTTTGTCACTCTCATTAACACACTATCATCCAAACCTTGTCAACTCTTTTCTACCTTTAAGTCTCTACTATGTCCTCCACCGCCACCGCCCACTAACTCACTCACTGCCCAGGACATTGCCATTCATTTCAAAAACAAAATAGATACGATTCGGGATCAGATCGCCACTGTGCAGTCACCTTTCCCTATTAATGTACCAGACCCTCCATCACACTCTTTCCTCTTTTGACCCTGTCACCAAAGAGGAGGTTACAAAGCTTCTCTCTGACACCCACCTCACCACTTGCCCCCTAGACCCCGTTCCCTCAAAACTACTTCTCTATCCTACACTCTCTTACTCAGATTTTCAATCTTTCACTCTCTACAGGCATCTTTCCTTCCCCTCTAAAACATGCCCTGGTCACCCCAATACCCAAAAGCCTTCACTGGACCCTACCAACCTCAATAATTTCCAACCTATCTCCTTACTCCCATTCACCTCTAAACTACTAGAACGCCGTCTGAGTTGCCACCTCGCTAATAACAACCTTTTGGGCCCCTTTCAGTCCGGCTTTCGCCCTCTATACTCCACTGAAACCGCCCTACTAAAACTCGCCAATGACCTACTAACTGCTAAAAACAATGGCCACTACTCCTTACTCTTACTATGAGACCTTTCTTCTGCTTTTGACACTGTTGACCACCTGCAGCTCCTCAAAAAACTCCACTCGCTTGGCCTACAAGATTCTGCTCTCTCATGGTTCTCCTCCTACTAAGCTATGCGCTCCTTTAGTGTCACCCACAATTCTAACTCCTCCCCTCCTCTTTCTGTAGGGGTCCCCCAAGGCTCTGTCCTTGGACCCCTCCTCTTCTCCATCTACACATCCTCCCTTGGTCAGTTAATAACCTCACATGGCTTCCAATACAATCTCTATGTCGATGACACTCAAATATATCTTTCCACTCCACAACTCACGCCCTCAGTGTCCTTGCGTGTCACTAATCTACTAACTGACATATCTGTCTGGATGTCACAACACTTCTTAAAACTCAATCTTTCAAAAACTGAGCTCTTGATATTTCCTCCTGCCCGTGCACCTTCCCCCAACCTTTTCGGTTGAGATTGATAACACAACTATCCAACCCTCCACCCATGCCAAGGTCCTAGGTGTCATCCTTGACTCGGACCTCACCTTTCTTCCTCACATCCAATCACTATCCAAATCCTGCCGCCTTCACCTTCGTAACATCTCCAAAATACGCCCCTTCCTCACCAATGAAACTGCAAAATTACTCATCCACTCACTTGTTATATCTTGTCTTGACTATTGAAACTCTTTCTTCATTGGCCTTCCACTACACAGACTATCCCCCCTTCAGTCTATCATGAATGCAGCGGATAGACTCATCCACCTGACCAACTGCTCAGTGTCTGCAACTCCCCTGTCAATCCCTACACTCGCCCAGAGGAAAAAATTCTAAATATTAACAATCCCTTATAAAGCCATCCACAACTCTGCCCCTGGATATATCTCAAACCTTGTCTCAAAATATCACCCTAACCGTCCACTCCGCTCTTCCCTAGACCTCCTGCTTTCCAGGTTCCTTGTCAACTCCTCCCATACACGCCTTTAGGACTTCTCTAGAGTCTCTCCCATCCTCTGGAACTCTTTACCCCAACCTGTCCATCTATCTGCCACCTTGACTGCCTTTAGGCGATCCCTAAAGACTCATCTCTTCAGGGAAGCCAATCCCACCTCAACCTAACCACTGAACCATCACGTTCTCAAACAATTCATCCCCACATATCTACCTCCTCATGTATCACTTTTTCCTCCCTTTTAGATTGTAAGCCATCACGGGAAGGGCCCTCCTTACCATCTTGTCTTGAATTGTATTGTGATTGTAATGTCTTTCTTATATTGTAAAGCGCTGCGAAAACTGTTTTTGCGCTATATAAATCCTGCATAATAATAATAGGAAAGAACAGGCTCCTGTGTGCAATCAAACACACCACCTGTCCCTCCTGAGAAAAAACCTGATACGGCCATGCACTCCGCACAGATGTGTACGGCCCGAGTTAACGCAGTTTGAATGAGGCCTAAGTGTGAAGCTAGGTACACAATGATTGAATGTACTCCTGCAGCCTGCAAGGCTCAGAACACAGACTCAGCAAGGTACTGTGTTGTAATGAAGTAACTCACATGCGCATGATCGGGAATTACATAGTGCCAGCCTGGCCAATCAAGACACTGAACCTTGAAGAAGAGCAGGTGAAGATCAGATCAGTGGTGACGCTGAGGAGCGTGGAGAGCACAGTGCAAACAAGAATTGCTTACAAGGTAAGTCGGCCATAATGTAATAATATGCTAAATTATGGCTAAAATCTTCAGAGGGCTTTTTTTCAGTATAGCACTTTACCTCCCCTTTTTTTAACAAGCCCAAAGCATTACCTATTACTCCTAGTAGTATTTTTTAGAAATAAAATGCTGACATTACTTGGCATACAGTATGTACTACTGATTTTTTCTTTTTGGGGGGTTCTCTTTTAGGCTGTTACTGATGTTTTGTGTACCTCCTAACATTTCACTGTAAATATGGAAATCTCTTATTTCAGCTGATATATGCATATCCATCATTTTATGGGTACTGAAGGAATTCAGTGGCAAAGGATGAACCATGCAAAGATTTCCAAGATTCAAATGTAGTCAATTGCCTGTTTGGCCTACACAGCCCTACACAATTAATTCACATATACTGTAGCTACCTTTATTACAAGTTGATTGACAGTCCATGTTTAGTTCCAAATTAAATATGTCACTGCAAATATAATTTTCAAGCATGATATTCATTCTCAGCACCTGCCCCATATAGTGTTTCCACTGATGTGAGTTTGTAATTTGCTGGTTTAGTTACACAACCATTTACAGCAAGTCAGTCATAGCATGGGGAAGCTTGCCAGCTCTGCCACTGAAAGGGTGCTGTTGTACGGTCCCTGCGAGCTGGACACACTCCAGGGAAGATCATACTTGCTAAAATGGATAACATCTGTGTGAGCAGATCCTAAGGAGATAAAAAAGATAATGTTTTCCAGATGTGATTGCCAATTATCAGGAAACACTGAATGATGATAGTGAGATAGTTGCAATTAAATTAGGGGGTTCTGCCTTTCTCCACAGGGTGCTATTATCTTTTTGTTCCAAAAATGGCAGAAGAATAGCTCCATTCCAGATGTGGATAAAGCGTCAAAATAATAAAAAATAAAATGCAAACATATTCAGTACAAATGTCTATCTATCTATCTATCTATCTATCTATCTATCTATCTATCTATCTATCTATCTATATCATATCTATTTCGTTTTCATAATGGTAATACTATGCCCCCAACTGCAAAGTACATGGGCATGGATTGCTATTTTAGTTCTTGTGTGTATTCAGCTCCTCTCTTAAGCACATCATAAATTAGACAGTAAGACCTAGAATAGAAATTTGGCTCCTCTGATGCATGGAAACATTTTTTGTCCAATGAAGGCCTTGTGTAATTTGTTTAATAGTGTATTATGGCTTGGCACCTCATATTTGGGATGTAGGTTATGGCCCCAAATATGCTGTTCAGTACAGTGAACTGGAACAGAGATTGGTCATAGCAGCGGCACAGGAAACCAAGGTGATTGCTCAAGAATCATTTAAATAGCAGAATATAACAATGCCAAGGTAATGAAAAAGGCTGAAAGCAAAATACGATTCTTACTAATTCACTAGGTTCCCCCCTAGTACTAAAGTATAGTGTTACCATATTTGAGCAGTGATGGGAAAGGGGAAGGGGAATTCTGCACCCTAATCCCCTTTTCCCTCTGCTAGTAAAGAATCGTGAGATGCACACTAGTTCATGTTGACAATGCTGAACAGAGGTGAGGGGCCGACATTTCAGATGGCTAGAATTGTAAATGAATTTGATTTAGTTTACCTATTAGTTATATAAATTATCTGTACTAAACAAACACAATTTGAAGAGACTAGATCTTTTGTTTGCAGTACTTCATATTGAAGAAGAGTCCCAGTAGAAGAAAAATATTCACTGAGTGGCCAGATTATTATGACCACCTGACGTTTGTAGGGAAATTAGCTATAATTTCGCGCTGAAGTTGCTAGAGGGCTAGACCATTATAAATAGGGAAGCAGGTTGTTTACCATGACAGTAGAAGTAATTTTTTTCTGAAGATATGGGTAAACAACGCGATTTAACAGCCTTTGAACGTGGAATGATTGTTGGCGCTCGGAGCCATGGAGCAAGTGTCAGCAAAACAGCAGAATTCGTTAAATGTTCAAGAGCAGCTGTTGTTAAAGTGTTTAAAGCCTGGACTGTCAGCCGAAAATCTGGGTCTGAACGTGCGAATTGTGGCCGTCAGCGACTAGTCAATGTTAGGGCAGAATGGAGAGTGGCAAGACTGGTACAAGACAACAGAAGGGCAACAGTGCATCAAATTACTGCATATCTTAATCAGGTATCCTCTCAAATGATCTCTGAACGTACTGTTTGCCGTACACTGCATCGTATGGAATATGGAAGCGGAAAGCCTGTTCGAACACCTTTGCTGTCTGCAGTTAACAAGATAAAACGTCTCCAATTCGCACAGGAACACAAGGATTAGACAGTCGAGCATTGGAAAAAGTCATGTGGTCCGATGAATCACGTTTCCAGTTGCATCATGCAGATGGCAGAGTGAGAATTTGGCGGGAACAGCATGAAAGCATGCACCCCACATGCATGAGTACAACCCTTCGAGCTGGTGGGGGTAGTGTTATGGTTTGGGGCATGTTTTCCTGGCATGATTTGGGCCCTTTAATTCGTGTGGAACAACGTCTGAATAGCACAACATACCAAAGTATCGTTGCTGATCAAGTTCATCCTATCATGTTGATGGCGTATCCCAATGGAGATGGCTTCTTCCAACAAGACAATGCGCCATGCCACGGTGCTCGTATTGTGCAGGAGTGGTTTCAAGAACATGAGGGAGACTTTACCTTGCTTAGGTGGCCCCCACAATCACCAGATCTCAATCCAATTGAGCATTTGTGGGACGAAGTTGAAAGAGCCATCAGGCAGCTGGTTCCACAACCATCAAATCTCACAGAACTGGACAGTGCTATTCATCAGGCATGGTGTCAGATTCCTCGCATCACCTTTCAACATCTTGTGGAGTCAATGCCAAGAAGAATCGCCGCAGTATTGAAGGCAAAAGGTGGCCAAACGAAGTACTGATGGGGTGGTCATAATAATCTGGCCACTTAGTGTATATTGTTTCTGAATACAGAGCTGCTGAAAAATACCAATACTTTTATCTGCTTTCCTTGCAAGGGAGCAGCAAATACAGGGCACAGCTATAGTCATAGCTACACGTATAACTGCTGTGGGGATGGGGGAAGGGTCTGTCAGAAACTAAAGTGTGACCTTGGCCTTTGGGTATGCCGCACGCACGTCTGGGGATAGTGTGGTACAGTATATGTTGAGATTTGAAAGCTGCCAATTGCAGAGACCTGCTAAGACTGGGCTAAGGGATTTTAACTTTGTTTGCAATCATTACATGCATGCATACACACATTGGGCAAAGGGTAACTAGGGAGCCTGATGGTGCAATCACCACATTCTTCATAAAAAGTGGAGTAGATGCCTCCTAAGCCTGCCTAAGATGCACAGCTCCATCATCACTGACAGCTTGATCCCTGTTTTGAATGTCCTAATTGACCTCTCCAAAGCAAGCAGCACAAGCACCTGGTCATTTTCTACTGCTTTATGTAGCACAAATTCCTACACAAGGAGCCCTGACCTCTTGTGCCAGCTGCTGCTTCTCCAGTTCTACCAATTCCTTGAGTTGTAATTCCCTATATGCCGGAGCACCCAGGAGGTGAAGTCACATGTATGCTAGCTAAGGCTATCCAAATTTTGGAGAGTGCCAGGTTGCCAAAATAGATATGTTTCAGCATGTCACTCTAGTTATTACAGTAACATAGGTAACATCTTCAATGAGAGGTCACCAAGAGGAAGGTGCATGGGATCTGGAGAACCCATCAAAATGTTGATATGGGGTTTCATAATTTCTGCAGGTGCCTTTGAGTGAATATACAGTATATTAATCTACATAAAACCCTCACAAACCAATGTGCAGAAGCAAAGCAATGCATGTTCCTATTGTGTCATGGGAGTTGAGTTTTTTTCCTAGTTCAAACCTTTTCAGTTCTGGCATAGTTTTGGGCTCATTCACATTGATCCAATGTGTTGCTGTATTGCATGGAATTTTGAGTGTTTAACACGCATTGCATATTTTAGGGACATTCACTATTTTTTTCAACAACGAGCACCACAACAAACAGATAATTCAAGTTGGTGCATTGTAGTGTGCTGAAATACTAGTACACTGTGGTATGATGCCTAACTGTGTTGGGTACTTTTAAAAAATAGTGGGCTTCATTCATTATCTTAATGTGCAGCATAATATGCATTTTACTATGTGTTATGTTTACATGGAGCATAATAGAAGTATTGACCATTTACAAGAACAAAGTTTTATGTTTCTGCACATGTGCCTGGCAGATGCAGACTTGGGACGCCATAAACAGCATTTAAAAAAATATTTATATAAAATATTATTGTGTTTGTAAAATAATGGATTATAATGAATGTGATTATAATGGATTACATGATATGGTAATTTTATGTGCAGCAGAAACATTAAAGTAAATACGCATTCTTTAACATCTCGATGGCTTTTTTTCTTTCTTTTGTTTTTGCGCATTTATGCTGTAAGTGTTTAATCTTTACCTTGGATATATTCCCCTGTCAGTATCGTATAACAGTATTTTGTGCTATGTGCATGAAAAGTACTATATTTCATTGTATTACAATACGTTATTGTTGTATTCAACCTTGATTTTACTTTAATTTATCTCTCATTTTATACATTGACATTAGATTTCCGCTCACAGGTAGAAAGTCCTGGAAGCATATTACCTGCTCCCACTTCGTGGATTTAAAGCAGTGAAAGAGATTTGTCATGTGAAAGTCTTGCATGATTGGGTAATACGATATTTACTTGGCCATATTACATGTAATGTCCATGGTGGATATCTTGCTGACAGCACAATACCATCAATACTAGTTGAACTTCATCTAATAAAAGGTCATGATCTTCTTTGATTCCTTTCAATGGTTTGTTCTGTTTTAAAAATGTCATATACTATTTATTGAGATTTTTTTTCTACACTTGATTTATGTGTCCCTACATTAGTCATGGGTTTACGCCATGCATCTGGGAATTAACTGTCCCTCAAGGCTTCAGAATGGATGTACCCTGAACAAAATCTACACACAGCCATGATCCAGCTAACACTGGAAATATAAGGGGCCAGTAAACCGCAGTCGTAATTTATTTCTATTTCTGATTTTGTCAGCTTGTCAATTTTTTTATTGACATGCAGCAGACTGATTTATAGACTGTCTGTCTATTTCATCGTTTTTGTTTATTTCACGCTTAAGAGCATAAAATACTTTATTATAGAAACCCCTTAAAGGGATAGTAGATCCAAGCTCATATTTCAGTTTTTAGTCTGTGGTTACCTTAGGATGGTGAGCAATCGGAACCTTAGTTCCCTGACTTTTACTCTTGCTGTAATTCTGTTCTTTTCTTACAGTTGTTTTATTCATTTATTTTGTTTTATGAAGATGCAACAGAACATGTAAGGGTGGGCCAAAATAGAAACAGAAAATATGATAGTTAGATCTTGCCTTGATGCTTTTATAGCATTAATTCATTGCTTAGTGACAAACTATACAGATAATTAATCTGTTGATGAACTATTCAAAACCAAAATTAATATTTCAGTTTTTGATGTTGAAGAATTACATTACCTAATAATTTCAGTGGTTCTCTGTAACTGCATGTACCAAGGAAGCTCCATGATGCTTGAAATGTAATATCTCTTAAATAAGCAGGATTATGGGAGGGGGCAGCTATTTTGTAGCAAGAATGCAATGACATGGTGAGGAGGGACAGAAGGATACATATAATTTTTTTCTTTGATTTGCATAATCAAATAACACAAATGCATTAGGCTTGCTGCTACAAAAGCAAAACATATAGAAAAAGCCACCAGGTGACCTTTACATATAATACTTTAGATTTAGGACTCACCCATTATAATACAGATGAGAATCTAAATGTATGTGTCAATATCCATTCAAGTGTAATTGACTATTTGGATAGACTAGAAAAGAGTTAAAACCCCACCAGTTTATTTTTTTTTTACCAACTATGGCCTGTTGGTGTCATAGACTTACCCGGCGCGGTCCTTCGATCCAGCGACGCGCCGTCCAGGCCATAACGTCACGCAAGCTCCGCCCACGGGGTGCGGCCCCGCAGTGAAAAGGTCAGCTGTTTCATCACTCGGCGTTCTCTCGTTTTGAGTGCTGAGTGACGAACGGTGAACCGCCGCAGCCCTTACTCTAACGCCGCCGTAGCAGCCAGTGCTTGGAGCCGAACATACAGAGCTAATCCTCACATTTACCTCCGAAGTCAGCAGCAGGACAAACCGCCAGAAGTCCTCTCTCCCTCAGAGCGTTGTATAGCTGAAACAACTAAGCGCAAGTAACCTGGTTCAATTATATAGTGGATCACTGCCACTGAAACTTACAAATATCATTAGTGTCAATACCTGCTCTTCCTAACATCTTCAGCAGCCTGAACCTGTCACTCACCTGCATCCTACTTAATTACAGTGGTGATCTCCTGTGTTGTTTGCTGTATACATACCTATGCATAAGGATTAAGTTCTGTGGAATAGACGCTTTACCCTGCTTGCTTTGCATGTGTGGATTGTTGTACATAGCTTCCAGCTTGCCATATCTTGCACGCACACAGCTGCTATATAGTTTGTCCTCATTGCTTTGATTGAGTACACTCTGCCTACCCGTTACTTTATACTGGTGTAGTATTTACATTGTCAATCTGTTACATATCAGTTATAGTGCTGCCACTTACCTGCAGCCCTCATTGTGCAACATAACATTGAGTAAAGGGGAACCCCCTCTCTACTACATCTCCATTTTAAATCTTATAGTTCCTAGGTGGTACATGATGCGTACGGTCTCCCTACCACACTAAGTGTAATAGGGAACTGCTCACTGAATCACTGTCTCATAGATACTCCAATACCAGTTCCGCAGCTGCGATCCAGTGTGGTTACACTATCCCTACGAACCTGACAGTTGGGGGGGATTTCCCTTCACTGCCTGGTTCAGAGACACAATAGAAGGTGACAGAAAGGGGTTAATTTACTAACCTTATAAACACGCCACGAACAAGTATACACCTCTGTAGTGTGTTCCCTCCCAGCATGATCCATTGGTGGAATCTAGACACCTTTGTAGTGTGTACAAACCCAGCAGGTGTGTTGTGCAAAGCCCTGCATGAATTGCAAGGTGATGTTGTGTAAATTAGCTCTACGTTGTGTTGCTTGCGTTGATGAATGCAGGAATGTAAATGCATGAGCTAACCATTTTTGTCTAAACTGTGAAGCAGCATTATATATGCATCATGTGCATGATTTTTCCATATATGGCATTAGTGGAAATATGCTTATAGAGACTTTTTGGTTGATAAATACGCTTTGCTGTGTAAAAATCACACGCACCTGGTGCGTGCGTGTGTTTACGTTAGTAAATCACCCCTATAATCTCTATAAAGTGAGAAAATTTCCCCCTTAAACAGTTGTCACCCGAACATGTGTCTCCAGTGGAATATTTAACTTCTTTTTCTGGAGACAAAAGTTTAGATTTTTTTTCCGTCACTTTCTCTCTTGGTGATAATGGCCATCAAGAGCAGGGCCGTAGGAAGGGCGAGGCGAGTGAGGCACTCGCCTCGGGTGCAGGCTGGGTGGGGGCGCAGCCAGGACACTGGTATTCCGCCAGTTGGGGGGGGGGGGCGCGGCGGAATGATGCTCCTACCCCCCCCCCAATATCTCCCCCCCACCCACAAACTACCCCACCTACATCCTTAAGGGCCCAATCACACCATAAGAAGTGCGTTCAGCCTCTGGAATGCACTGGAACACAACCCGGCCGGCTCACTTTGTTTTGGGGCGGGAGGGGGCATGGCAGTGCATTGAAGTCAATGGCACCGCAGCCATGCCCCCACATCTTCAGCCAATCGGCTCGCGCGTATAAACCCACGCGTCAAGATGCGAAGGCCATTCGGTTATTACGCGGGAGCCAATTGGCTGACAATGCAGTCCTTCATCTGGCCACGCTCAGCTCACACACTACAACTGTCACTCACAACACTCTGCAGGGATTCCCCCCCCCTCTCCCCACTCCGATCTGCCAGCGCTAACTGGCGGAACGGACGGGGGAATCTGCACGCTGCGATGTGAGCTGGAACTCAAAATACCATAGGAATACATTGGACGCAGTTTTCATCCGGTCTGCACCTGCTCTGCTCTGCACCTGCTCCACGCTTGGTGTGAACAAGCCCTTAGGAGAACTATAGGGAAAAGCCCTGACCCCATAGTTCTCCTTTAATACTACGCCCCATATCAACCACTGTGGGAAGGAGCTGTGGAGCATCAGTCTTCTGGGTGCTGTAGTCCCAGGGGCAGGGGCGTGGAATTCCCATCGCCCAACGCCTGGGACATGCAGTTTCAGGCACCGGGCGAGTAGTTTTTTTGTACATTTAGCTCTGCTCTGGGCAGAGCTAAATGTACAGCGGGGGGCCGCCGCTTGTTTAGTACAAGTGATCTGATCAGATCACTTGTATGAAAGGAGCAGCGGTGATCGTGTCCAGGGGCCCCCCCCCTGCCGTGGTTTTCGGGGTCCCCCGCTCCTCTGGGGGACCCGTGACCACGGCACATGAGCTCACAGTAGAGCAAGCAGTGGTTCTCAACCTTTATAGGGCCGGGACCCCCTTGGTAACATTTGCCAAGTTGTGGTGACCCCCCAATGGTAAAATTTAGGGATGGCGCGGCTGCTGCAGCGACATCTGGCGGGAGAACTGGCACTGCTGCGCTATCATTAATTCCTTTTTATTTATTTAGTTTCCTCAAAAAAACATCGGGCGGGGGGGGGGGGGGGGGCCGCCAAACACAAGTTCTAGTGCTCCCATACTCCATTCAAAACTCACTAAAAAGAGTTTTGGCTATACACCTTAGATATATTAAAAATGGGAATTTTAGGAAATATTTGCCCTGATTGCGTCTGAGTTAGGAACTATAGATGTCCTAAATTATTATAGCCCTTTCTAAATGACCAGGTATAGACTTATGTCCTTGGACCATGTATGTGCCATGCATGGTCTTCATTCCTGGTGAACAGAGGTCTTTCTATTTTCAGGTGCCCTGAATGTCAATGGTAAGAAAAGCCACAAATACATTATAACGCTTTGCCCAATTTTAAGCAGAGAGATTGGACTTTGACTAAAACAAGGGCAAGAGGATGGCTTTCTGTGATTTGTTTTTACAGTGACATTATAAATATAGCATATACACAGTTATATGCATCTAGAGATAGTAAAGAGGCTGCTTACATGGAGTTGGTTTGATGGTTTCTCTATTATACTTTTCCTTTTTCAGTGGTGCCTTTTCCTCAATTTGTTAGCACAGTGACATGAATAATGGAATAGTCCAGTTTAATTATAGGCTAAATGTTTTACTTAGATGTATTGTGTGTGGACTTGATTTTGGTATAGATCAAACAAGGACATCTGCTGTAATGCAATAAGGAAGTGTTTGATTAGCCTGGAAAAAGGATGCCTGCAGCATGTGTTCTGTCTGTTTAGTCTCTAACCATCTATAAATACTGTGGTGTGCATTCATCCTGCTCTCGTTAATGCAAAATCTAGTGGTTTGTCTTTGTGTCTGAGCTAGGAATAATGGAGATATCTACTTCCGTTCATTTACAGAGGCTGGAAGGTAGTGAAAACAAATATCAGATTCAATCTGTCACCAGTTACTCATCTCCATCAGTCTGGACATTTATGTATCTGTTGATCAGAAAATAAACCTGTGAATAATGGTACAATATTGCCAATATACAGTACTTTAGTACATACAAAAAGTAGACGTACTAAAGTACAGCACAACATTTTTAAAGGTAGATAATGCATAAGTGGGTAAACCTGAATATCATCCTAATAAAAGGGTAAATTACTTAAAGTGTATGTAAACCCTAACAATAAAGCAGCACCGGCAGCCGCTTTGTTTGAAACTAGCAAAAACAGAAGGGTGCACATGGGCAGAAAAATATACAAAACAATACAAAGAGGGTTCCTCCCTCTAACGATAAACTTCTCTTATTTGCTACATGTTGGTTTGTTAAATATACAATTGAAAGAATGTGTTATATCTGTTCAATAAGTGCAAACTATACCTGTTGATCACATCAGAAATTCAGAGCTCTCCTGTGTCCAGCGCACTTTGTCTGCGTTATCTAAAGGAGTCCTAGTTTTATCATGGACTGCAAAACAATTTTTGCCAATGTTGTGGTGATGAGCAGAGTGGGAAGGATTCAGTAATTTGCTAAAAGACAACTGGGCAGGGCTGAAACCATTTCTTGTGATTTCAGTCCAGTAAAATTAATTTTGGAAGTCCACATCAGAAAATGTGTATTTTTCTTAAAGATATAAAACATGGGCAAATGTGAATGCATTGCACAGAAGTACTGCCTACATTGTTTTATTATTATTTTGCCCTGGCATACAGCACTGCAAACGTTTTAGGCATGTGTGAAAAATGCTGTAAAGTAACACATGTACAAGGTTTTTGAAGAAACCCAGCAGGTAGGTTGTTCCAAGCATCTTGGAGAACTAACCACAGATCTTCTGTGGATGTAGGCTGCCTCATATCCTTATGTCTCTTCATATAATCCAAGACAGACTCGATGATGTTGAGATCAGGGGGGTGATTTACTAACCTAAACACATGCATGCATCAGGTGCGTGTGATTTTCACACAGCAAAACGTATTTCCACTAATGCCATATATGGAAAAATCATGCACATGATGCATATATAATGCTGCTTCACAGTTTAGACAAAAATGGTTAGCTCATGCATTTACATTCCTGCATTCATCAACGCAAGCAACACAACATAGAGCTAATTTACACAACATCACCTTGCAATTCATTCTTGGCTTTGCACAACACACCTGCTGGGTGTGTACACACTACAAAGGTGTTTAGATTCCACCCATAGATCATGCTGGGAGGGAACACACTACAGAGGTGTATACATGCTCGCAGTGTGTTTATAAGGTTAGTAAATAAACCCCCAGGTCTCTGTAGGGGCTTCAAAAGCTATAGGGTCTATTCACGAAGCTGCCGAAGGATCTAGCCGTAGCTTCGGCCGATCCTTCGGCTAGCTTCGGCCCCAGGACCCCTTCGGTTCAGTAGAACTGAAGGGCTGCTGTACAGGCTATTCACAATAGACCGTACAGCTCCCGAACCTGGCCGATCGGCTCAGTCGAGCCAAACGCATATGCATCGGCTCGGCTGAGCCGAAGCTGAAAGCCGAAGCTGGCCGAGCGGCCGGCCAGCGGCTGTGATCTTACGGCTGGCTCCGGCCACTTGCAGCGAGATCACCGTCCCTGGTTGAAATATAAAGAAACCAACAGCGCTAATTATACAAGTGAAAATATTTAAATCAAACAGTGAATGTGTATACACTGTATACGCCAATTCTGACATATATTGAAAGTGCAGAAAAATAAATCAAAAAATGATAATTTCTTCCGTGAACAATTAATCAAGGTGAACAATTATGCTTGAATGTTATTTATAGTGTTTCATATGAAACTATACGTGATGTGACTTTGTGATCAAATATGTAAATAGAATGTGACTTTGTGATCAAATATATAAATAAAATGTATGGTTTCTGTGGATAATCGTGAAAAATCCAATAAAGAAAGTATTTTTTAAAAGGAATAAACAAGTCTCTGTGCTAATTCAATCCGTTTTCAAGTGAAGAGATGAATATAACGACTTATTTCCAACATTGGGTGATGTACACTTTATTCTGGGGAGTATATTGGAATCAGTACATATCCCCTAAGGGTAAGTACTCACCCCTGGTCTCCGACTGTAACAGACAGTCTCACACGCTGTATAAAGAAAGAAAAGTCCTTCATACTGTAGTCATTCTAAAGGTAGTTTATTGGTAATTTAAAATCCAAAAGCAGTGAACAAGTCCGACCGGTCCGGCAGATATCAGGTTTGGTATGAAAAAAGACCCGCCCCTACGCGTTTCGTCATCAAAGACTTCTTCAGGGGAGCATGCAGGTCTCTGCTAACCAGGGACACTGATCTCCAAACAGCTAACGCTCCCTGGCACCCCGGGAGTCTCCTTCTCCCGGCCGCCAAGGAGAGAAACCCTGCTGTGTCTTTCTTTTTTTTTTATTCTGACACGGAGCGATGCCAGAATAGAGAAAAAACATTTTTCCCATTGAAATACATTGCTACATTACTATTGGCTATTTCAATTTGCAATAGCCAATAGTAAACTAGCATTGTACCCGCCCTCTGCTGCAGTTCTCCATCAGGTCCATCAGCAGAGGGCGGGTACGGAGCCGTGTCTGAATAGAAAAAAAAAGAAAATGTATTTTGTCCATTGAAATGCATTGCTAGATTCCTATTGGCTATTGCAAATCTGACATCGCTCCGTGTCAGAATAAAGAAAAAGAAAGACATAGCAGTGTTTCTCTCCTTGGCTGCCGGGAGCGGGAGGCTCCCAGAGCGCCCGGGAGAGTTTTTTTTTGTTTGTTTTTTACGGCAGCAGAGCCGCCGGACAATAGGAAACTATTGGGCGGAGCTAGCTGTCACTGCTAGCTCCGCACAATCGTTTTCTATTTCCTTTTTTTTTACTTTTTTCACTCTTTTTCTGTTCTGCTCGGTCCCTCTGAGGGACCGAGCAGAACAGCCGAGCCGAATGCCGCTCAGCGGCATTCGGCTATTCACTCACTACTGTTCGGCATCTATGAGAATAGACCGAACAGCAGCGAGTAGCCTGCCGGAGGTTCGGCTCCGCCGATCCAGATGTTGGATCGGCTGAGTCGAACTCCTTCTGCACTTCGGGTTGGCCGAACATGCTGAGCATGTTTGGCCGACCCGAAGCCATGTGAAGCAAGCCGATGTGCGGCTGATTTCAGCCAATGTACGGCTGAAATCAGTCGTACCAGCCTGAAGTGCAAAGCCGAACAGTGTTCGCTCACTTCACTTCAGCTCGGTATTCACTCGGCTGCCTACAGCAGCTTAGTGAATAGACCCCTATGTGTAAGTGTACCTAGAAGTATTTCATGCTGCTTTGAAGGCAAAGGGTGGTCACACCAAATATTGATTTAATTTGGATTTATTTTCTGTTCATTCACTTTCCATTGATAAAAAACAACTAACACTTTTATTTCTGAAAGCATTCTTACTTCACAGCATTTTTTTACACCTGCCTAAAACCTTTGAACAATACTGTATATTTTAATGTTGCAGCTGTCCAGAGTGCCACCCAAGAAATGCACAAGCAAAATGCTGTTTTCCTTGTTGTTCTATGGTCACAGTTAATAGACTGGAAATTTAAAACCCAAGAAGTGCACTGGTATTGTGTGCTCTACGGCTTATCTAGTTTGAAAATGCATAAATGTGCTTTAAAACAAAAATATGAAATAGCAGTGCTAGCAGAATGACTGGGGAGAAAGGTATCTGTGCCAATTTATGGTGCATCTGCCCCTAGGGCTCAAAGCTGCATATGTGTCTGTTAGAGCTTACACACCTCTGAAAAGTACAAGCATTCATATGTCCTCAGTACTTGGTTTGGGCCCCTTTTGCAGCACTTACTGCAATTACTTTTGCATGATATTCTAATTATTCGAGTTTCACCTGTAGAGTGACCTGCTCCACAATCTACAGCTGTCAATAAATGACTGTATTAGCTAAAGTGGCATTGCAACACAGGAAGGGATGCTGAAATTTGTAGTCCTCTATAGCTGGAGGTATTTAATGAGCTAACGTGGCTGCCCCCATGTACAGTACATATATTGTATATACATATATACATACAGTACATGCTATATACAGAACCTACTGTAGGTTTTGAAAACACCAGCATGCCTTGATAAGACCATTTGCATCAAGCTCATCTCTTTATTGTTCATATCTGATAAAAAAAAAAAAATCAAAAAGACTATACATTCCATTTAAGTCAGAACAAAATGGCCATTCAAGATATTTGCCACTATAAATTCTGCTTGTATGGTGTTTGAATGGGTTTATTCCTTTAATGGATTCCTCTTCTATTCAGCTAAGTATTCTTGTACAAAAAAACATCACTATGGAGCTGTGACAAGTGTACTCGGCATGTTGGAACAGCTACATGCATCTAATTGTCTAAATGCTCTATTTATAGAAGAATTGTGATTCTGTTGGGCCACATGCTGCTTTGTTTCCTTTTTTTTATTATTGCTGTACTTTAAGAAATACTTGTTGAAAATGTTCTCTGCTGAGGCCAGTAGAGTGCAAAGCAGCTGGAGTCCACAGTCCTCCATTAACTTTTAAGCACCGGGCACTTGAAGACATGTTGAGAAAAACAGTATCATCGATTTGAGTGATGGATTCCAATAATGGCATTTCAGCAATTGCCACTTACAGAATTCCGCCAATATACTGTGAAAGATTTATCAGATGAGTTGAAACATTGCCACTCTTCAAGGATACCCACCAGACTACATGTTATTGCTGTATCGATGTTTTAACACTGCAAGTGAAAGAAATACTGCTGGTAAACCAGCTTGTGGAAATAGAAAGTATCTGACATTCAGACTTAGAAAGAACACTGTGTACAGATCAGACATATTTCTTTTTCTTAATCATTTCTCTGACAAGGTGATAAAATGTGAAACAAATACCGGGGAACTGTTTCTGCATGAAATAATTCAATAAGGTGTGCAGTGAAGCTCCTTACACAAAATGTCATCTAATAGGAATGTTCTGCTCCTTGTGAGGCAGCAGTGTAGGCACGGTGCGTTTTGGCAGTAGCCTGCTTTAAAGTGAACCCGTTGCCAGGCTATGGACATTTAAGGATTTATGTATTCTTAACAAACAGTGAATGATCATATAAACAAGCCCTCACTGATCTCTGGAGATGCAATCACTATAATACTCATAGTTCACAGCAGAAGCAGTGAAGTTATTCATATTGTATTCTCTTACACTGAGCTCACTATGCTCCCCATCCCAGTAGTAACTTAGTAGCCTTCCTATGTTCTAATATCTTATGTAAAAACAGCATATACATTGTAAGTTGTTAATACATTTTTGGAAAAATAACACATTGAAGGTGAACTAACCTTTAAAAAACGACATTAATTTCGCCTTCCCATTTGACTCCAGTGAATTTAGCCAAAATGGCAAAATTTGCTAAAATGTCCTCTTTCCCAAATTTTTCTCATCTGCAAGCAATGTTCATTTTATGCACCACCGCCCACTGATTCATTTTTGTTTGATTTGTAGGGTGTTTAAGAGGTTAAAAAAGAAACAGGTTAAACAGGTTAAAATTCATAGAATTTGTTCATTAAAATATCTATAACTAAGATAATATAATAAATACATTTAAAAAACAGGCAATAGTACCAACAAATTATTACATTAAAAACCACACATCATATATCATATGCATCAAACCGAGAGATTATCCCGCCTGGCCAACTAAATCAGTATGCTCAAAGTTCATTATTGTCAGTTTGTATACATACAGTTTTTACAGGTGTTAAATATCAAGAAACGGATCTAGCTCAAAGGCAGGAGCAGCAGAACCTCAACGCGTTTTGCAACATCATGTCAATTGCTTCTTCAGGAGGCTCTCAGGTGAGTTTAAAATATACATACAAATACAATTTACATAAAAGGCTGTTAAGATAAAGACATCATGTAAGCATATGTATTGTCTTGAATTATATGCAGTATACTCTACCTCCTCAGAAGGTACTGTACGTGTTACTACACCTCCTACACTGGACCACTGATTGCGACAAATATCTCTCCTCCGGTGGACACGGGAAAAAGGAAAGGAAAGAAAGCTAGGCCAACATCCTAGCGAAAATCTGCTGAAGGCATAGTGATGTTAATGCAGCCATACTACAAACATAATTACATATATCTAAAATGCCATCTCCGCCACCCCAATACCTGAATTGGACAAGTTGTATCACGTACACCTCTGTCCAATATGTACACAGTTGCCCCAGTAACAGGGCGGATCCAACTATCCAGGAGACTGATAGTGGCCAAAAGAAGAGATTAAAATTTGATTTTTAGGGTGGTGTACTACACTTGCTAGCAGTATCATCAGGATCTAATTGAGTAGTCAGGACTATGCTCCCTACCTATGCCGCAATCTTCTGAGTTTTTAGGATTGTTCATTTCTGATCCAGATTCTTATCTGCCTTGACTTTGGTTTGTTACATTTTACAATTCTGCTAATTGTGTGGACTTCCAGTGTGTTTTCAGGTTCCACATTTGTGTTCCTGCCTTCACTCTACTTCTCTTTAAAGAGTGGTACCCAACCAAAGGCTTGTAAATCTATGACCTGGAGCTTCTCATACTTAAATTACCAGTTTCTAAAGTAGGTCTGCTGTACAAAGCCAAAGGCTGTCTTCTTCTATTATTCTAACTGTGTTGTTTTCTTATGAGCAAGAGAAAATAACATATATTCCAATTCTTGGCCATATTAAGGGGTTGGATTTTCAGAGTGGGAATGGTTCATTCATATTGGGGCTGGGTTTGGTCAACTGGGTTGGGGTTTTAACTGAAACTCCATGCCTATGTATATACAGTCTAACCTGCATAAGAAGTTGTAATTCAAGTTGGCTACTGTGATATATGCACCTTTACCACACTGCACATCTATACAGATGACATACGGGTCTATTCACTAAACTGCCGAGGGCAGCCGAGTGAACAACCTCTTTTTTCTGACACGGAGCCGTGTCAGAATAGAAGAAAAAAGAAAAATTTTTTTGCCCATTGAAATGCATTTCTAGATTCCTATTGGCTATTGCAAATTGAAATAGCCAATAGGAATCTAGCAATGTATTCCAATGGGCAATTTTTTTTTGTCAGAAGCAGGCTGTCGGCCGGCCAATGGCCGGCCGCTCGGCCAGCTTCGGCTTCAGCGTGGCTCATCCGAGCCGAGGCATATGCGTTTGGCTCGACTGAGCCACTCGGCCACGTTCGGGGGCTATTGTGAATAGCCCGTACAGCACCCCTTTGGTTCTACTGAACCAAAGGGGTCCTGGGGCCGAAGCTAGCCGAAGGATCGGCCGAAGCTACAGCTAGATCCTTCGGCAGCTTCGTGAATAGACCCCATAGTTTACATACACATGTCTTGGTTCAGCTTTGTGGCTTATGCCACAGTCAGTATGATTACTTCTATCTAATGTGCAGGGAGCTGAACCAGTGAGTAGTAATGTAAAAGTAACTAGCAGAGTGTAGTATTTGGGGCTATGCTTTTATACTCATTTTTATGTTTAGTGTCACTTTAAGAGGAACAGTAAAAGTTACAGTCTTTTGGACAGCTATGATTTTAATATCCATCTTTCAGTTTATTGTTATTTTTACCCAGTGTTAGCACAAATAAAACAGAGAAATATGGAATAAAAACTGGCAAATATGTTTAATAAAGTAAAAAGGATTTCTTGCCATGTCTTTTTGGCAGGTATCAGATCATGACAAACTAAAATAACCACCCTGTGTATTTTAAACCATTTTGTTTCATCCCTCATATTTGTATTTATTATTGTCCTTCACTGGGGAGTTATAAAAAGGTGTCATGAATATGCTAAAATGTAGTGAAAGCCAAGTAACATAAAAGAGAGGAATGAGAATTTGAAGGAATTTTAAATGAAGAATGTATCCATTTCTTTTTATGTAACAAATAATAGTTTCATCTAATTTTTTTTGCCTAGTATGTATTTGCCTAGTATCTATCTTTAGATGGCAAGGGGCATAATTATATAACTAAACTAAATATAGTTAGAAATGACTTACCAACTGTTGATACAATAAACACTTTGGCCAGGACTATGTACAACAGTTAGCACTTGTACAACGCAATGTATAGAGAGCAATGGGCTGCAGTCTTTGCCAGAGTGCAGCTTACATTCCTGGTGAGGAGGAGGAGGAAAATTGCCCCATGTCAGTTGGCAAGGGGAGGAAAAAAATCCTGACATTGGTGGTTTACCAGAGACAGAAATGCCCAGAGTTGGTGGTCAGTGTGAGGAAGAAACTGCTCAGTGTCAGTGGTCAACAGGAGAGACAATGCTCCAGTGGAGGCAAATATGAGGCAATGGTGCTCAGTGGGGGAAGAGGGTGGGCACTGGTGCATTACAGTACCCTAATATCATCCACCTCCATTGCAGTTTACTCATTATATGTGCAACAGTGGCACTGATGCTCTGCAGACAGAGAGGGAGGCACTGTTGCTTGGTGAGCCTAATGTGGGGTAAGCTGGTGCCAGTGGGGGTCACTGGTGTTCAGTGGATTACTAACCTGTCAGTGCTCTGCATCTCATGCCACTGCCTCCCCCTGCCAGAACTATAGAACTCATAGGAGATCACTCTGCCTAACAGAGCAGCTGTCACGTACCTTAGGGGATTCTGAGATGTCGAGGGTGGCCTCTCTCACTTCTCTGGTCTTGGGGCTCCTGAATGGGTACAGGAGCACCGGGGCACAGAGGGGCAGGAGTGCCAGTAGTAGCTGAATCCGATGAGCAGGAGCAGCAGACAAAAATAGCAGGGTAGTCAGGACAGGCCGAGGTCATCAATGTGCAGGCAGCGTGGTACAGAGGATGAGGCAGGAGGATGGTCTGGAACAAGCCGAGGGTCAATCACTGGAGAGCAGCAGAAAGGTCAAAGCCAAGCCGGGTCAAGATAACAGGAACACTTCAGGAGCAGGATACAGGAACACAGGGAAGCTGACGATCTGACAGCAAAGGAGGTTTGTTAGTCACAGCCTTATATAGCCCAGAGGGCGCCAAAAACTGAAACAACACGTCGGCGCACGCCCGCGCGCATGTTTACGCAGAGACGCTGCACCTGATACAACTCTATAAGCAGCACCATGTGCATGCGCATGTGCAAACGGCGATGAAAGAATCCTGGCTCTGGCTTCCTGACAGCAGCAAAGGAGCCAGAGCTGTGTTTAGGAATGAACATTCAAGCCCTTTGGCTGGCAGTGGAACACCCCCAGATTTGCAGGATGGTAGAATTGTGCAAAAATCCAGGGACAAAGTCACTGAATCCGGGACTGTTGTGAGGTTGGTGATCCAATGACTGATGAAGAAATAATCAAGAAGCAATCACAGAACAAATTGAGCAGAAACACATGGAAAAGATTGTACTGCAGTTATTTTCTCCAGAAAGGAGAACAGTATGCAGCACAGTAGTGACCATCAACAAACCTCAACCCAAACCTCCAAGGCAAAGTTCGTTAGATCTCACACTGCAAATATACAGCAATTAGGCTGAAGACACAGGAACTACAGGAACTACTAAGGTAAATTTTGGGGGGTATTAGGTTAAATTAACATTTATCGGGGTTCCCCATATCAAAGAAAGTCATTTTGAGTTCACGTTCACATTAACCTCCCTGGCGGTATTCCCGAGTGTGGCTCAGGGTTAATTTTCAGTACCAAGAGCGGTAACCCCGAGCCACACTCGGGATTACGCAAAAGTGTCACTTACCTTGTCCCTGCGAGCCCTCGGTGTCCTATGCTGTGTGCGCCCGGCCAATGCCGGCATTCGGCTTTCAGTTTCGTTTTCAGGCGTCACAGCGGGGGGCGAAGCCAGTGGGAAATTCAAAAATGCAAACATGACATTTACACAGAATACACACAATACAATGTAATCTGCTATAAATAAAACAATGTAGCGCTTTGGCATGCTAAAATCCTGTATAATCATACCGCCAGGGAGGTCAAAGCCATTGGAAAAGCATGACAGGGAATTGTGCATGCTCAGTACTCCCAACCTCTAGCTGCTCTAGAGAAAGGCCAACATTCTTATAAAGCATATTTCAGTTTATTTCAACAGGGCAGTAATTCCTTTCTGACCCCTAAAGGCATAACTCCCTACATCAACTTTATACTATACATTTGTTAGTATAAGAAATCATCCAATCTTTTGTTTTGTAGCTCTAAAAAGAAACGTATTATATGAAAAGGTTAAACAGCTTTTCCTCATGTGTTTTTTTTTTTACTCTAAAGTGAAACAGATTTCCACTGAATTTTCTATATGAGCCATTTATATAGCTATAAAAGTCAAAGTGGTTTGCTTGTGAGATGGAAACTTCTTGCACAGACTATTTTACCAATACATAGCTTTGAGTCATTTGCAGACACAGAAAATATAAACAAATCAAAGAGTAATGTTCCCGAAACTGAACCATGGGTTATACCACTTACAACCTTAAACTGTTCAAACTATGAAACGATAATCTCCATTCTCTGGCTCTGGATGCATTCTTCCTGACCATGATTCCTATATTACCATTCTTTGCTTGGTGCCCCGTGCTGAGGCTGCATTGATAACTGTCATCTCTTTGACAACTACCAGCCAAACGTTGCAGTATGTGGCTGATAACCCACCTGTTACTGACTACTATAGTCCCTATTAATGACCGGGAACCAATCACAATATTTTTTGATCATGTGATCAATATGTTAGCTATGATATACTGTATTTATCAAATGCAAGCTAAAGGCTTCATTTAGAAAAAAAATTGTTTCAGCTTGCAACAGCCACTGCAGCCTGTAGATGTTGTGCCGTTGCTTAATATTGTAATAGTCTTATAGCATTAAAAAATAAATGTAAAAATGGTGATATATATTTCTTTATTTACACACAACATCTGAGTTTCATAAATCAATGCTATCACTTAAATGTATAGTATAGTTATTTAAGACTTTAATCCATTTATAACTATAAATACCACATTATTACCACGTCATTAAATAGTCTCTAAAATTAGAATCAGTTGCTTGGAAATAACTGTTTTTAGCTTTATAAAGGCTTTTGGGTATAAATGATCTGGTCCTGGTTCTTTGCTTATTCTTTGTCACTAGTGAACAAATATTTTTTTAATGGAAGCTAAATGCTCTGTCCTTGTCTTTAATATATTGAAAGACTTTTGTTGGATTTATTGTTGGGCGGGTGCAATAGCTAATTTGCTATTGGCTATTGCAAATTGAAATAGCCAATAGGAATCTAGCAATGCATTCCTATGGTGCATGTTTTTTTTTTTATTCTGACGACAGCCAACGGCTCGATGTCAGAATAAAAATAAAATAAAAAGCAGTGTTTCTCTCCTGGGCGGCCGGGAGCGGGAGACTCCCGGAGCGCCCGGGAGAGTTGGGCTGTCTGGAGATCAGTGTCCCTGGTTACTTGTAAAGCCGATTGTCGGCTTTACAACAGAAGCGATTCTGGCGACTTACCTGCTGCCAGATCGCTTCTGTGTCCCGAAGAAGGGGCCCCCCCCGCCCCCCGCCGGACACCCCCGCTATCCTCAGTCATGAATGGGTTAAGGGACCCTAAAGGAAGTTGTTTTTCCTGTTACAGCAAAGTGGATCATGCCTGCCTAATATCTTTTTTGCCTTCCTCTGGATCCAGTTTATGGAAGTTTCCTATTTATTTATTCATCTTTTTATACACATATATGTTATAGAGTTAGAGCGTACCCAGAAATAGCAAATATAAATACTAAACATCTCATTTGTTTCGACAGGTTCTTGCTGTGTGCGCTGCTTGCGTAGCTGGATGGAGCTATTTTTTTAATCAAACTTTTATGAAGCCCAGTGGTTAGATTTTTTTTCTGAGCTAATGAAAAGTGCATTTTTGTGAAACTTTAAAAACAATAGCTGAACATCAAGATGTCAGCAAATCAGTGGTGAGCAGATTGGCAGCCGCCTACTATTCTCGCAAACCTCTGAGAGGTCAATTTCTTAAAACAATAGCCCAGTGCTGCCATATGACACTATGGGCTGTTTGCAGTCCAAGCAGGAAGGCAAAATAGTGCATACTGATTTAAAGTAAGCATTTTTCTAAATTCTGCTTCACCTATTTCAGAATTTCTCCTTTGAGTCCATGATATCAGCCTCTACTCTCCAGTCACAGTCTAGTTTGCAAACAGATCTGACACCGGACATCTACATCTTGGTAAGTTGAAGATAGGCAAATAGAAACCTATTCCATGAGAAGCTGTTTCTTTTGGGGCATCTCACTCAGTACCTGGTGGTGGTGAGTGTGGTAAAGGAATGAAGCTGTGACCAAGGTGAAAAAAAAAAGAAAGAAAGAACAGATAATAGAGCATGATAATGCAACAGTGGAGTAAGGTAAATGAGGATTAAGACTCCAATATTTCTACTTTAATCCCCTCACTGATGGCATTAACCATTATTATTTGCCTTATGTCTCTTATAGAGCTGTTCACAGAACATTATCATTGGACTTATCATCACTAACCCTATCATAAGGAGTTCTATATCATTAAAAAAAACATTTTCATCTGTGCACATAGAGTAGACTAATTCTATGAGTTATATTTTTGGGGGAAATCAATGACTGGCCATTAAGCAAGCAATTTTCACTGCGCCCTGTGCTTACCAACTTTTCTTTAATTCCTGCATCTGTCACCATGATGAGATCCTAGCAGTGCCTAATGCAGCTATTAGGTCTGATGGTTTCATTATTCTATCTTATTGTAACCAGGGAAGATAGTCTTTATAATAAAATTAGACTCGGCTTGTACAGTGAAATATACCAATAAATCCTTTACCTAATGAAGTTCATGAAGTTAAATAGAATTAAAAAGGTAATAGCTCTAACAGAGTAAAGTCCATATTTTTCATGCTCTCAGGACACTATGTACTATGCTATATTTTATTTTAAATGAAATTATGTTTTCACGTCTTTATATGCTGGTTTTACTAAGTACACTCTTTTCATCTTAATTACCAGCAAAATGTCATACTGTAGGATAATGTTGTTCACAGCAAGAACCGTAGTCACTGTAGGAATTGTTGAATAACAACAGTTTAGATTTCGGTTTGCCAAAATCATATTAATTTAAGATGAGATCTGATTGGTTGCTGTGGATTACACTTTATTAATTTTTAATATTCTGTTTTTTGTTGCCTGACAAAAGCCTTAATCAGTTTGCAAAAAGTTTTTAAAAGTTTAATATCTCGGATACATAAATTACATTTCAGTTTCTGTTTACTGGTCTTTTACAGACTTTTTATTAACACATACTTGACTCATTTCTTGCCATCAATGTTTTCTCTGTAGCTTCATACCTGCTGGCCTCATAAGGGAATGCTCATATTCCTAACATGCACTGAGTACTCCCTGGTATCTGAAATATGTACCAAACTAAATGCCTGAATACACACATTGTTCAGTGAGGTATAAACTTCACCTTGTGCTGTGCTGTGGTAAAATGAACAGTGACTTTAGTTTTTGTCTAGATTTGACACTGCAGTTCCCTTTCTTTTCTACTGTTCCCCAGGGAGGGTTTTTTTTTGCTTGCAAAATTCTCCCATCATTCCCTGCCATTGTACGATAATGCTCTGCACATCACTAAACGGTGTTATAACAATCAAAAAAAATCCTTACTTTTTTAAAGTAAAGCTGTCACAGACCTGAGCTATTCAAACTGAACATACGATGTAAAAAATAAAAAAAACATAAGCATAGATTATAGAGCGCTAATGTTTATGAAAACATCATATTTTCCTCTGAAATTAGAGTTTAGCTTTGCCTTTGTTGAAGTTCTCTTTTTACCCTTTAGCTGGTGTCTTTGACCAATAGGAAGCAAGAGTTTTTGTTCCAGGTTGCAGGAAAAGTCCACATTTGCATTTGACTTATCTATATAAGTTATCTATATGCCAGGAAATACTGAACTTGCCATGTGATTTTGCATAAAAGATATCTTTTGCTTATGCATCTTTTATCATAAACCTAGCCTGAATTGTCCGGCAGGGGCATGCCTACAATTGTTGCCGTCTGAGGTCAGAGGGTGTGTGTGTTGGGTGGTGTGGGAGCTTCGGGAGGGTGTTGGCAGTTGGCACCGCACATTACTAGGAGGTGCGCGGTACCTCTGTTCCTTGTCCTGCCCAGCTCATTGACAGAACTGGTTTTGAGGAGTTGGGCGGGATGCCGGCCACAATGTCACAGGTTGCTAATAGCTCTTAGCAACCTGTGGCACTCTGGTTAGAAAGGGGGCATCACCCCCCCCCCCCACGTGACCCAATGAGGTGCCACATTATAGGTCAATGATGGATTTTTTTTAGGGGCTCATAGTCACCATGTCCAGTCCTTGCAATACTGATTTGTGTATTGGGCACAGCAGACTGAGGTAGACCCCCTGTATCACAGCTGTTAAGGAAACGATACTGGACAGAAAAAAATTTCAGGTGATCTTCTATTTTAAGTGGTAGATACAGCAGGGTTAGTATGCCACATATGCATGCATATGATACAAGTATGGAACAACAGTGTTCTTCAGTGTCTGTTTAGTGTAGATCCTGCTTCCCCGTCATGGTTCTTAAGCTCAACTGGCTCCTATGAGCCCAGGACCACAGCAGGGGTTCGAGGATGGAGAGCTGTAAATATTATTTGCTTCCACCATCATATTGCTGATGTGCTCACTACCAGCTGCTGCTAGAGCACATTTTTATATTCAAAAAGCAATCGTCAACATAAAAAAAAACTTGCAACCTCATAAATCTTAATTATTCTCCTATTATGTTAAAATGCCTATATGCCCAACAGCATTAACTGGATGCTTTAATAGCAGAGCTGAAACCCTTGTGCTGCCTGACACTAACCAACCCTAAAATTCCAGTTCCTTAAAAAACCAATGGTGCAGGGATGCAGATGTAATTATTTGCATTTTATCTACCACTTGGTGGGTGTTACACAAGTCAACAGATGAAAAAAAAGCAGACTAACAATCCTTTTTTTGAAAAAAGAAGAAAAATCTCCACTTGTCTGTTAATCATTCAATAAAGAATACAAGCCTGGAAATCTTGCAGAATTTCTTGATCTAGTTATTAAATTTACCTTGCCAAAAAAATGTTGCAGTGCACCACAAAACACAGTAACACATTACTGTTCATTGTAGAGTGCTGTGTTACAGAAAATAGTAAATTCACCTTTTTTGGTGTGTTTTGAAGTGTTAGGCAGACCAGACTTTTATTGCATGGTACATCTTGAATTAATTCTCAGCAATGTGAATGGGGCCTAAAAATGTGGCTGTAGATGGAGCTTTTCAGTAAAAGATTCCTAGGGTGTGACAAAGAAAAAAAAAGTTTAATATAAGTTTTATCTTTTAATAAAAAAAAAATAGTTTGGTTTTCAGCTTTAACTCAATTTGTTTACTTGTAGCAAATGGTCAGCATTACAGTTCACCAGCCAGAGGATAGAAACTAACTTGCTATCACTGGAACATGTAGGTTGACCTTGATCCCTTAACATTTCCATACCTTCATACATACCTTGGAGAAAATCCTGGATTTGTTTTTATTGTGAAATGTGTTATATAGTATAGCATGATAAATGTCACCAGCACACCAATGTCTTGTGTCAATAATCCTTCTCCTTTATTGATGCAGACTGTCAAGAAACAACGTTTCGAGGCCACGCAGGGTCCCCTTCCTCAGGTTTTATTACCCTACGTGGCCCAGAAACATTGTTTTTTGACAGTCTGCATCAGTAAAGAAGATGGATTATTGATACAAGACATAGGTGTGCTGGTGACATTTATCATCTATTTGAAGATGCACGGCACCATCCGTGGCTACTTCAGCACCCTCCTTTATACATAGGGGTTCCGGTAAGGAGTGCAGCAGTTCCTCACCAAGATATAGTACAGCGTGGCTAATGATCTTTGGATGTGAATACTGACATATATTTTTTGCATAAATTTGGAGGAGAACCATATTGTTGCCACTTTGAGATCATGCAACAGCAAATGTCTCTGATTTTCAAAAAATCACAGCATTGAATTATTGATCAATTATTGATTAGCACTGTGGACTGTTGTCATGTAAATAATTAATTTCAGATATTTTGTAGTCAAGTTTAAAGTTTTTTTTTTTTTTTTTCCTTTGCTTTTGAATTGGCATTCTCCTAACATTCCTACCAGACCTAAAGGGTCTGGTATGAATTGGGGGGGAACCTCAGGCTTTTTTTTTTTTCATCTTCTGCAGACTGTAAAAAAAAAGTCATTTTTGTTCCCCCTAATGTCATTTTGACGCAACGAAATTCGTTATTGAAGTATACCGCGAGCTTCAGCTCGAGAGCCAGCTGTAACCGCCCCTCCCCCGTCCGTTCCGCCAGTCAGTGCTGGAGGATCGGACAGGGGCGATGGGAATCCCTGCAGTGAGCCGTGAGTGACAGTCACGGATCTCTGCACGGATAGATCGAGAAGTGAGCGAGCACCGGTATGTGTTCGCTCATTTCCCGATCTACTGAGCCGACCAGTGACAGTTTTATTGTCACAGGTCGGCTCAGATTATGAGGCTGAGTGAAAATCGCTCGCCTCATAATTATACTTTAATGCTAAGATATTTTGTACTATATTTGGTCAGATATTATTTTTTTTCATTTTTTTTAAAGATTGTTTAAAAGGTCCCTACTTTGGCCTATGAAGCCTATAATATTCTTTTTATTAAGTATCTATATATAACATATAAAGGTTTACCATGATCAAAGGCAGGTTTGACATCTGATTTCAATGTGTAATGGTGCATATTTTCTTACTGAGGATTTTAGAGTTAGTATGAAGTTTAATCTTATTGTTATTTTGTTTCAATGTCAATTTTTTTTTTAATGTAGCTGTGAAACCTCTTAGGCTTATATTATCTTCATTTGTTAGCCACTCACTGAAATCCTTTTCTTTGTCAATTATTTCTGTAATGAAAATTACTTCAATTTCCCACAAATAGCGGTCGTTTCAAAAGCATGCTTTAGAAGTTGTATTTTTATTACCATTATTTTAGGAAAGTTCCTTGCTGCTGCTGTTCTCAGTTCATATGCAGTAATCAGAAAGGTGTAATGGGCTCTAAAATAAAGGGAGCCGTCTAATGGTGAGAAATAGAAAATTTAGCTCTAAAAGAGGAAAATGTGTTTTAGCAATCCGCTTACATTACGGGCCAGAAAGCCTCTAAGTGCCCGTCTTTCTCTACTGCTCCTTTTCAGGCTTCATTATGCATGGTGAGCAGATGGCAAAATGCTCCCCCTTTTCAGGCTACTCTAGTTCAGCAGCCATTTGCAGGTGCTCACTTGAAGGTTTTATTATAAAGGGTGCTTTATATTTTCTTAATTTACATGGTGAACTATGGTCATACTTTTTATAGTCTGGTATTACAAAGGAAATAGTTTTATAATGGGTACAGCTTTATAATGTGTGAAAAAGAAAAGCAGTAAAACTACTGGTTACAGTTACAGCTAAACCACAGGCAAAAAGCTAAATACACAGGGTTAATACACCTAACAAAGGATTTGTATTTCTGTACTTCCAGTCCGGAGATTCAAACTACTCTGCTACACAGCAAAACCAGCCTTGTGACTTGACTGTTCTCTACTGCAGTTAAAGCCCAACTCAAACCAAAACTTGTGTTCTTATCTGTACAATAATGGGGATATGAAGAAAATCTTTGTTTTAGAAGTGTGAGGAAGTTATTTTGATATAAAAGGGAGTGAGAAAAAGACACATGACTTTTGGTGAATAAAAAGAAAAGATACCTGGCCATGTGCTCTGAGCAAAATTAGAAGGATTCCATTGGAAGCATCAGCTGAACCATGCATCTGCCATTAGCGCAGGTATTGGATAACGTAGGGAAGGGTTAAAATCCTTAGCAGGGAAAATTCCTTAGCTTCCTGTCCCAAAAAGACGCAACAGGAAGTTAGAGAAAATCTCCCAAACCGAGGGGTATTTTCCTCTTAGAAAGTAGTTCCCATAACAGGTGTCACGATTGGAATGGAAGATATCCCCTCACCTCTTGTTCTGGGGGCAACTTTAACATTTTGGATTTCCCCTCACTTTCTCAGTGGCAATGGTCACCAGTACAAATAGAGAGACAAATCTCCCCAATGGGGTCACGAGCAGCAATAAACACATTCAGCTTCAGTGTTTCAGCCTCTGTTAGTTTGATCTTCAATGACACTTCCATTGGACGTGCCATGAATGTAAATGTCTAAGTATGGTCACAATATTCTGACTACACTCTTTCATGTCTAGTGGCCGAAAACACCTGCCAAGACATTTGGGATTCTAAGCCTTTTTTTCTACAAAAAGTGGAGTAGCACTCTTAGCACAGCACATGTGCTAACATTTTAACACTCATCACTATAATTCATGGTAATGCACGGTATACTTGTGTTTCAGTAAGTTCATTCTTATATGCACCCCAACACACATACACAGAACGTTATAGTGCACTTCAGAGCACAGATATGAATGAGTGGGTTGCAGTGTGCGGTGTTTCAGTGTGCTGTGTTTCAAAAAATAGTACAGGTGCTAATTTTTGTGTGTTCAAGAGTGGGGACAGCTCATTCAAAATGCTGCCCAACGCAACATGCCTAAATGTATGAAATTACTCACGCTTTAACACACATGGTTTTACAAAGGACTTGTTCACACTAGCTCATCTGCAAAAATGTTCAATTTTAATGGGTGAGCTAGTGTGTTGTGACAGCATATCACACAATTTACTTTTGGTTTTCTTTGTCTAACTTTATCTAGATTGTACAAACTGTATGCTTCATTCAGGTCTCCCCATTGCATGTCTGCCATTTTTTTAGCAGTGCAGTACACTGTACATCACACTTGTGTTGAGATGTAAACAAAGAACATAGAAAATATTTTTTTCTATGTTTCCTAGAGGTGGCTAGTGTTGTTCACTTGCTGAAAAATGCCAGTTACCGCATATAGTGTGAATGAGACCTTAAGTGTTACCAAAAGCTATTTTCTTCATATTTGCATGGAGTGTTTCCTCTAATAAAAACTTTGTTGGCTCATTTTGCAGTATTAATAGATTTAGCATTAATGCAACAGAACATTCTGTACCAGTCTAAAATGCTCCTAGATTATTATTGCAAATATTTATTCAGTTCTCAAATATGCCTAAATTCTTATGCTCATTACATTTTCTTTACACTGGTTATCAAACTTGAACAGAAGCAGAGAATTGTATTTTAATTTAATTGGCAAACTCTGTTTCTGTAGTTGAAACTCATTTCAAAACCCAACTACAAACAGCTCTGGACAGTTCAGGGGGGTCTTTACATATATAAACAGGTTCATCCTTGAAAACTTTGTCTGGGCCTTAAAACTCACATTTTGACTTTTAGCTTTTAGTTCAACAAAATGATCTTTATGATACATGTTTCTGCTTTATTTAAAAAAAAAAAAACTATCCTCTAATCTTCACATTTTGTATTTTTTTAATAAAAAAAACTATAAGTTTGTATATTTTAAGCTGATGTTTTATAAAAATATTTATTACTATGTATGTACAACTTTTATTTAAAAAATAAATGTGTAATACATGGTGCACTCCGGATACTGGTATTAGAGAGCATTAAGAATTTTCCAAAGAGAGAGCATGGCAGAAGCATTTTAAATGTTGGGAGGAGGGTGTAGTCACTTTTTTGTTGTGTTTATCAATATGACCTTCAGCTATTGGGCTCTATAAACAGCTGGGTATTCTTTTAAACACTGCTATAGGCTAATCATGCGCTTGCCTGTGACTGTTGGGTGCTATTGTATGCCGCCAAAGGACTCCCACCTACCAGGGCTAAACAGAGCAGAGAATGCTACCGCACTCCATCATCCAGCATGCATAAGGCATTATTGTACTTGGCCCAACCAAAAGTGGTTGTGCACTTTCAAGGACATTAAAGCCTTATACGTACTGAAAGATGTAGGGAGGCTGTGTTCTTAGCATTGTTTTGTAAATAGCAGCTCTAGGTAAGGCCTAGATTATTTACTTCTCCTGCCTTCTCTAAACCTTTCACCCTTTTGTGAATAACCCTGTTAGTATAATTATTTGGCTAAAACCTTCTGTTACATTGATGTTACTGTTTTTGTCTTTCATTGTTATGCCTACAGACCCTAGTAAAGGATTTACCAGTTAGCACTACATAATCGTATCTCTGTAAGTACAAAAAAAGACAATATTTAAAATAATTGTTAGTCACAACCATAAAAAAGTAAACATTGGGCCAATGTAATATTTTTGAAATATATTTTCAGTAAAACATTTTTCACAATTAGAACAGCAAGAAAAGGAAAATAATGCAACCGAGCCGTGCTGTGGAGCTTAATGTTGTTTCAGAAGTAATCAATTTTATCTGAATCTTGCAGCTTATGAAAGGAATGAAAACTACAAATAATGTTTCATTGCAATTAAATTTCAGACAACTGTGGTAGTTGAGTAATTGCTTTAGTACTACAATATACACCTGAACACGGAATGTTTTCGTTAAACAAACATTGATTTTTAAATGTATATTTCTTCAAGCCGTGCTGTTTAAAATTGTTTAAGAAATATCTAAAAATAATTTAATACTGGTAAGCCTTTTTCTTTTTTTTTTCTTTTGGCGTGTAACATGTAATGAGGTCTTTTCACAGGCAACACCAGCAGTTCTTAGCTTCTTTATTGGTTGTCTGACCCATATGTCTGAAATGCAGTCTGTGATTTGCACTAGGTAGTGACATTGAACTGCTACAGTACTTTTCTGTTTTTCTACCTTCAGGTAAATAGATTTATCTTATCTGTAGTGGGCACAGATAGGGTAATCTCACTGCCATGTAGGTGGACAGAAACTGTAAAAGGACCTATACCCCAACACAATTTTGTCTTTGTAGGAGGTAAAAATATTCGGCACTCCCTTCCTATTCATGCCCAGGAGAGATTTAATATTACTCTTATCAAAGCTGGACTCCAAAATAGCCAAATTTAAACCACCAATACATAAATTATCTTATTTTCCAAAGGATTTGCAATTCTGTCCAGCGGCTTTGTGGTTTTTAGCATGTCAAGGCAAAAAACCCCAACAAACATATGCATCATATCTCTGCAATCCATGCACATTTTTCCACGATTTATCTGATTGAAAATATAGTAATCAGATCCGGCGGATCGCTTGTATGAGGTCCCGGTATGTGCGCCCCTTCCGCGGCTCCCCCCCACTCGCTGTCACGCTGGTCCCGGGCTGCGCTGTGCCCGGGACCAGCATAGTGCCTCTCTGACAGGGGATCAGAGGGAGGTCGGTTCACGACCTCCCTCTGGTCGCCTCTCCGGTGTCAAAATGCGGAAGTGATGTATATTACATCACTTCCACATTCTCGTGTCACTCTCCAGCTTCAGACTCAGATCTCTTCTTCATCAGCTTCTTTAGGGGCGTCCTAGGTGACATTAGGGGTCTTGGAGACCCCTGATGTCTCCGTAAAGAGGACTTGTCACATCTTTTGCTATCACATTGGGGGGGGGGGGGGTTCTTAGCCCCCTCTGTGATAGCAATAAAGATGAGTGGAAAAAAAATAGGAAAAAAAATTGACCTTCCCCCCCAATTTTTTTTTAAGTTACACATAAAAAAGAATTTAAATATTTTTTTTTAAAGTCCCCACCCCTACATGCATGTGTCAGGTGCGCATACCTGCGAAAACGACGATTGCGCCCATTACGCCGCACATGTCACATATCGGCGCGAACGTCGCAGTGAGAGCAATAATTTTAGAGCCACCAATCACTGATAACACTAAACTGATGAGCTATAACAGCTTTTAAAGCGTCGCCCATGGTCAATTTTGGGTATGCTATTTTTTTGCGATTTCGCGGGAGCACGCAATTTTTAAGCTTGACATGTTTGGTGTCTATGTACCCGACGTGACCCCGTCTATTATATTTTACCAAAAAATTGGGGTAATAATAAATGTTTTATAACAATGTAAAAAAAACTTTTTTTTTCAAAATGTTCAGTAATTTTTCCTGAATATAGTTTTAAAAAAAGACCCCAGTAGTGCTTAAATACCACCAAAAAAAGCTCTATCTGTCCCCAAAAAATTGTATAAAATTAATTTCAGTACAGCGTTGCATGACGGAACAAATGTCAGTCAAAGTACCGCCGCGCTGAATACTGAAAAATGGCCTGCCCAGGAAGGGGATCTAAACACCTGGTCAGCAAGTGGTTAAGGATCCATTGTCATTGGGAGACTGCTACTGAGGAATCTAGGGCCACCAATTAGTTATTCTTAAAGGATCCATTTGCAACTGGGAGGCTGCCAATGGAACATTAGAGTCAGAATCAACTTTGATTTAACTGGGAGGCTGCTACCAGAGATATTATGGTTACATGAGAAGGCTTGAAATATCTTGTTGTCTTGCATATCCTGCACCCTTAACCTGCTCTCCCAGACAGTTGAGTAAAACAAAAATTAGCAAAAAGAAGATTGTAGGACTTTACTGTCTGTCTGTCGCTACTGAAGGGTCAGTGAGTGTATGAGTGCAGCTTTTGGGCAGGTCAATACTAGGGAAAGCAGGAAAGCCCATAAAATTCAGCAGCTACTTTGGAGGGCATTGCTAAGGTACATTTAACTATTTTTAAAGAAATACACTACTGCAAATCTTTTTTCAATTTATATTTACTTGGAGTTCTGCATCCCCCTTAGGAAACCAGGAATCTTGTATAGAATAAGCAGTCAAATATGCTCCAAATTATAAGTTGCAATGATGCTACTTCAGGGTGGATGACCATTTCCAAAGAGCATAATATGTAATTTGTTCCCAGAAAGGATTGTCATTTTCCTCAGATTTAGTATGTTGCCATGACTACAACATTATTTAATGGGGAAGACTTGATAGGTCAGACTATTTATTTCAAGTTTTGTAACCTTTGCTTTAAAAAAGCATTCTGCCAATTAACAAAAAAGTATCTGTTACAAATTAATAAGCAGAGCGTTGTTATGATGCATCAGAGAATGACTTTATTTCTAACACACAATATGTTTCGATAATATAACACACAGCCTCCCTGGCACAACACTTTATTAACTTCCATGAAGAGCAATAGTGAGAGCAACAATGTCTACAGACTATATTTGCTTGACACTGGCTCATGTGAGAACTCCCTAGGAACATTTTTGTGTAGTTGTCATTCTTAGTATTCGGCAGCTGTTATGGCAACCCATCTAGAATCAAACTGTAATATGTGTAAAATGCACTCTGCAGGAAATCACATATGCCAAGCACTTGTATCACAGCTGGGAGTAAATATGTATGAGATCTACAAAGATCTGTGTCCTCCTCCTATAGCAACCTGTTCATTTCGTGCTGTTTTGCTGGAAATATATGTAGACTGCAACAAGATACTGAAATAGGACTATTACAGGCAGGGTGGTGTTTTGCTAAGACACTTCTACATGCTAATGATTTCCAGGGCATATTGCTGTAGATAAAGAAGTCCACTCATTTGTCCTGGAGAGGTTGCACAGAGGAATTGCCCTGCTGTATCCTTGAGTCATATATATATTGTATGTATGTGTTGTTTTTGTGTGTGAGCAGCTGCAACCCAGAAGCAAAAAATGTTCAGGGCTGTGAATCTTTTGTAAGCAAGGTTAGTCTGCTGGGGAAACATAATAAAAGCTCAGCTCAAAATATTTGTGGACAAAGTTACTGGCAGAATAAGCAGCTGAAGATCGATGTTTGTAGAGTTCACCCAGAGATAGTCAGAGCCCATGCAAAATTGCCAGTGACACATCCCCTTCTGGCCTAATCAGCTGCAGCAGGGGAATTCCCTGGCCCTTTGTTGAGATTAACTGCCAGGCAGGGAATGCCCTGGTTGCAGCTGATTGGGCCGGGAGGGGGATGTGTCACTGATAGTTTTTTTTGCGACTTCAAGTGAACTTGGTTTTGCACCAAACCTGTGCACATTCCTACTGAAAATAAAGGAAAATAGGCTTGAAAAAAAAATGAATGCAGCCAGCACATCTTAGGGACTGGTAAGCTGCAATATATTACGAGGGTTATTCACAAAGCTGCCAAAGGCAGCCATGTGAATAACCGACCCGAAGTGAAGTGAGCCGAACGCTGTTCGGCTATTCACTTCAGACTTGTACGGCTGATTTCAGCCGTACACATACTGAAACCAACCGTACATCGACCGCTCAGCATGTTCGGCCAACCCGAAGTGCAGGAGGAGTTCCACTCAGCCGATCCAACATCTGGATCGGCTGAGCCGAACCTCCGGCAGGCTACTCGCTGCTGTGTGGCCTATTCTCATAGGGGCCGAACAGCAGTGAGTGAATAGCCGAATGCTGCCGAGCGGCATGTGGCTTGGCTATTCTGCTCGGTACCTCTGTGGTACCGAGCAGAATAGAAAAAAAGTAGAAAAAAAATGGAAAAAGATTTGGCGGAGCTAGCAGTGACAGCTAGGCCCGCTCCCAACTGTTTTCTTTTGACCGGGACCAGTTGTCATTACAATAAGAGCTTGTCGGAGCCGGCAGTGGTATCAAAGCCGGCTCAGCTGAGTTCTCATGGTGCTGACAGATCAGCTTCCCCTGGTTACCTGATAACCAGGGGACGCTGATATGTCTCTGCAAGTGGCCGGAGCCAGCCGTGAGATGACGGCTGGCTCAGCCCAGCTGTTAGTAGCAGGCCGTTCGGCCAGCTTTGGCTTTCACCTCGGCTCAGTTGAGCCGAAGCATATGCCTTCGGCTCGACTGAGCCACTCGGCCAACTTCGGGAGCTGTACGGGCTATAGTGAATAGCCCGTACAGCAGCCCTTTGGTTCTAGCTTGGAAATGTCCCATGCTGAGTTTTGAAGCAGTTAAGCACAAAGTTTTGTGGATAATGGTTAATGAAAAACTGATGGCCATGCTTGATGGCACTCATTCTCGATTTTTAGCAACCTGGCGACTTTGAATTTCTTATTCTCAACCTTCCCGTTATGCTGAAGCCTCTTTGATGTTTTGAAAAGCCATTCCCTGTGACACTTTCTCTTTTTATCTGCTTTCCCTTTTTCTATGGTTCTTTTTCCTCTCTGATTCTCTTTGCAGTTTTCTCTTTCTTTTTCATTGTCTCTTACATTTGCTTTTTATTTCTCTCTAGGTCTGTTCCCTTCTTTTCTCACCCCTCCTCTTTTCTTTTTCTTTCCTCTTCTCATTCTCTCAGGGATTTGTTTTAGTGGCTTTTTTGAACTTGGTGCTTTCCATTCCCTTGTACTGGTACTGATGTCTATGGTGTTCTTTGTCTCTCTCCTTATGTTAGTTTTATTTTTCATATTGTTTCACATATATGTACTTCTGTTTTAATTCTGCTGTTTAATAAACCTTTTTTTGCATTGATGTATAAATAGGCCAATACAATAAATCTGAACTACCTTAAATGCACTCAAAATAAAAATAAAAAAACAGCCAAATTAAAGGACCATTTGCATCTTTGTGGTGTGTCAGCAGGCATTATGCCCTGTGTTATTGTCTGTTAATGCACTGCATTCATTTGAATGGGCTGGCTAATGCACAAAAATGCACCAAAAAAGGCGCATGCACTATTTTTTATCAACGAAGTGCACCACAACACACAGTAGTACATTAATGCATGTTGGTTATGCACTGCAGTGTAGGTGCATGGGAAGAGTTGTATTGGGGTGCCATTCAGAATAAATAACACAACAGCGTCTCCATTGCCGGGCATTGTGGTAACATTTACAGTAATGCCTGTAACTGCAACCAAACTGTGTGAAGCTGAGAGTCTCCACTTTGATAACATTTTGCAGACACAAAACCCTTAATATAAATTATAGAATATAATTATCTAAAAATCATACTGCTCATCTCTAATTATTGCCATTATTATACATCATCCATATTCAGCGAGAATGTACATGTCCACTGCTTCTTCTAGCTACTAATTTTACATGTATGAACTAAGAGAGTAAAACATTGCAAGTAGCAAAGTAGCAAAATGAAGTACCCTCAGTAATCAATCACAATTAATCTAGTATGGGTCGTACTCTGGTAAACTAAATTTATTTTGGTTGCTATAGGGCACTTCACTTTCCACTTTGCTCCTTGTACATTTATTGAATAAGTCCATTAGCATCTTATATTATTGATCATTTTTTTTGTCTTGCTTTATTTTCAAGTATTTGTGTTATAATGAGGTTAAGAGCTCATCATGCATGTATTTACTCTTCCTTAGCTGCTGACTTTCTGAAATCCCTGCACGTGAAGCAAGTTTATGCCTTTCTAACAGCCTTTTCAATAAATTTTATATATGATGCAATAAGAAATATTTTTATGCTCATGAAACTTTCATTACAAGAAAAATGATTTTCCGCCACAGTCCAAGGTGGCTGAATTAGGCTGATGCTTTTAAGATTCTTCAGCCTGCATGTCATGAGTTGGTTTAATTTGCCGTTTTGCTTTGAGAAACAGCACTTTAAGATGTAAAGTAAAGTTTGCAGTCACGGACTTGCTGTTCATTAACTGCTGAGACCATGAAAATGGAGCTCATCTTTTTTGCACATGATGCCACTGTAATCTGTCTTGTGGGAGAAGCAATTTCAGTGCAATGTTCCTTAAAATATTGCATGGCCTGTTAGATACAATAAAAATGGACAAATATACAACATAATGGTCAACATTATACTCTTGTTTCATTTCCTTCTGTCCTCTGGCAATATGTTTCAACTCATCTATGCCTGAGGGTTTTTTTTTTATCATGGTGATGAAGGCTAAAAGAGAAAAATGTTCAAAAATTCACTTTCATTCTTCATACAGAACCTGACAATTTGTATATGCTTTAGATTTGCTGGTAGTTTAAAGCATGACCCCCACACTTCTAATACATGCAGTAATAAAATGCAGGGTAGTATAATATTCAGTTTTGTAAATAGTATCTTTTTATACTTTTGCAATAAATACTTTTTCATAATACCTCTGCAGGCTTTTGCAGTATAAGTCAACAGGTTTCATATTGGGGTTGCAAAAGACAAATAGGCTGCCCACTTTGCAAGAGAATTTTCCCTGAGTTTGTGAATGTGGTGAAAATTCACTTTTCAAAAAATCCCCGATCACACGCAAGGAACATATAAAAAGTACTTTTGCTTACACATGATGGGATGACAGAAGTCAGCAGAGTTTCAACCCATTCATTAAGGGAAAATGTCCTTACAAAAAAATGAACATTCCCTTAAAAAGTAAACAGCCTTTTTGCCTTTCGTAAACCAACCCTATAGAGTCATATTTTAAAGTAATTTGCCACGAGGCATTTGCTCTATTAAACAGCTGGTTTGCTGTAAGGATTTAACTGCATATTTACCATCTGTTCTTCAGCAGTAAATAGTGCTTTGTCAAAATACTCTTCCAATGTCATTCCACCATCGGACTAGCCAACCCAGCAGAGCTAGCCTCAGGTACAAACCTTGCTCTGGGGCCCCTTACCTCCCAAAAGCCAGTAGAAGAAAAACAGCCAGTGGAATGGTGCGCGTTTGCAATAAAGTTGTAGAAGCTTGCAAGGTGGAGTACGTCTGGATACTGTTTTTTTCTTTCTACAAGTAAATGTTGCTTACAGTACTATTAACATTATTTATAACTTAGTGAATGTCACTTTTATTGCATATTAATCAAACACATTTATTGTGAACATTTGCCAGGCTGATGTTGTAAATCATTTATTGTACAATGAAAATGCAATGAATCCCCAATGGAGACTAAGGGGTTGATTTACTAACCTAAACACACACACACACCAGGTGTGTGTGATTTTCACACAGCAAAACGTATTTATCAACCAAAAAGTCTCTAAAAGCATATTTCCACTAATGCCATATATGGAAAAATCATGCACATGATGCATATATAATGCTGCTTCACAGTTTAGACAAAAATGGTTAGCTCATGCATTTACATTCCTGCATTCATCAACTCAAGCAACATAACATAGAGCTAATTTACACCACATTACCTTGCAATTCATTGCAGGGCTTTGAACAACACACCTGCTGGGTGTGTACACACTACAAAGGTGTTTCGATTCCTCCCATAGATCATGCTGGGAGGGAACACACTACAGAGGTGTATACACGTTCGTGGTGTGTTTAAAAGGTTAGTAAATCAACCCCTAACTGTCAATGTTGAATCTTCAGTAATTGAGGGTGGCTTTGAGAGAACCCCCCCAAGAAATTGGGAACATTTCCATACTACTGTGCCTCATGCTGACAGAGACCAGGCTTTTTGGCATCCCTGTTAATACCTCACTCACCACATTAGGTTTTCTGCCATGAAGACCTGGGGAGGCCAAGACCTTTCAGAGTTTCCTGCACCATTGAAGGTGTTTTCCTTCTCATCCAATGAGCCACTTCAACTAGGCAAAAAATGGCACCCTAACTGCCCCCTCATGCCAGCACCTTCTATTCGGTTACAGTGGTCAGCACTCTAATGTGAAGGGGGAGTTTCTGATGTGAAAGGCAGTCTCTAATGGGAATGGGGGCTCCAGTTGTGAATTAGGGGCTTCTGATATGAACAGGATGACTCTAATGTCAACTCGTTATGTTTTTTTTCCTAGACCCCTGACTAGGATAAGGGTTTGGTATTGATTTTAGGGGCTACCACATGTCATTAGTTACATTTATACATTTACATTTTTTACATTTAAAAATATAAAAGTTGGGATATGCTGGTTTACGCTGCAGTTGATTTCTGAGAGCTGTGGTTCAACATGAATTCTGTTTGCACTGCCTCATACAAACAGCCACCAGAGGGCACACCTACAAACACGTATACTACACTATTCAGCAAGCATGTAAAACTGAAAATATTTTAAAATAAAATAATGTTACTTTAACCACACAAACAGTTGTTTGTAATACGCAAAGTCCAGTTCCAGCCAAAACCAATGTTGTTTGTGGAGATTTTGATTCATATCCTATTCTGAGTGACATCAAGCACCTGGACATGAAATTGAGGTTAACATGTATCTAAACTCAAAAACAGTATAGTATAGTATAGTAGTTTACCACTAACCAATTCTTAGATAAGATTGCTGCATCAGTATTCTTTTTCAAGCTTTTCTGTGATGAATCTGGTGATTCTGCCAGTAGCACACTTTCAGTACTAGGATGACATCCCTCATTTGCCTTTCTATATCAGGAGAACTGAACCCCATCACTCAGCTATTGTTCATAAAATAGAGGCATGTGATTTTACCTGAGCCCCCCTCCATGGCCACATTCCGCCCCCTGTTGAATCGCTTGCTGCTTTTGGATAAGCTGGACACGAAATTTAATCAAGCACGCACTAAAAAGTTTTTTGCTACTTAGACATCATATGTTGCAGCAGAGTTTTCTTTACAACAGCTGCAAGATCTGATGTTCATTTTTAAGATGTCCAAATGGTACCTCGAGGCCAAACTGACGGGTTCCCTCGGGCCCCTGGATGTTCTTTGACCCTTGACCTCATGCTCTCAATCAAGGTTCCCACCGCCACTTCCACCACAAGTGTTCCTCCTGTTGTACCCACGATTACCCATAATAGATCGAATAGGTCTTCTCCCCTCAGCAACGACCCTCATGGCTATGGGGTCTGCTACTTGTTGTTTGAATAGCACATATCTGATGTGCAGCATTCCAGCGGAGTATATCCATAATGCAAGGTTCTAGTTATTCAGTTTCAATGTATGGATGTAATGTGCTTGACATGTCCGAGTTTCAGTCTGCGCACTGATACGTAGTCTAGGCGACATTTCAATGCTTGATCATTGTGTTATGTATTGTTTATTATTCTTCTCAATAAAAATTTGACATGCTAAAAAAAAAAATAGAGGCATGTGGTTCTGTAGTCTTCAAACAACAACGTGCTAACACTTCATGCTTCCCAGTGGAGACAGAGTAGAGCATAAAAAAATCTGCCAGAAGTTAAAAAATTGGTTTTAATGGACCAATAAAGCTTTGTGTAAACCAGAAGAAGGTGGGTTACCCCACTGCTTCTACTTACTGTGGCTTGAAACTTTTACTATACAACAGAGAAATCAGCTAGCTTACCACCACTAATAACAGATTAATCTGTAATATAGCACTTAGTAAATACACAACTCTCAATCATTGATTTTCTTAAGCGGTAGAGAGAAGTTTTACTTTAAGTCAATTCTCACATAGCATGCTGAATAAGTAGAACCTGCATTAACTTTAACCTTCAAATTAAATTTCGGGATTTTTTCTTGACAATTATGATTGGGTATTAAATCAAACTCTCATACAGCCAATTGAGACCACTGTGTTGCTGATACGGGCATCAAATCACCACAACTCTATGTGTGGCGCATGTGGGTGCATTGTGGTGCATTGTGGTGCATTCCTTAATAAATGGCACCTCAACACACTCTACTGTAACATACAAAATGCTCACACTGTAGCGCTTCACAACACATACCATGCACTGTGGTGTGATACCATAAAAAAACAGGAACAGACACATTTTTTACTGCATTGTGGTGCACTGGCAGCATATTAAAAATGAATGGGCTCCCATTAAACAACAAGCAATAACGTACAAGCATTACTACAAAGCAACACAAAAATGTGAATCTGCCAATAGAGTTATGATTGCATTCCTCTCAAGCCAGTGTCTTTCGAATTATATTTGCAAAATTGTGTCACAACCCTTATGAAGGGAACACTTACTGGAAAAAAAATCTAGAAATAAAGATAGTTCTCTGACATGTTTCCTTAAACCAAACTTTTACAGATGCTAAAGTTGAAAGGGACTTATGTCTTCTTCGTGATAGCAGCTGTTGACATTGATCAAGAAGTTTCAAAATTAAAATAAAAAAAAGTTAATTTATGCAATCCTGTGGGTTGATAAAGTACTGTGTAAAGGATCTGCGATTTAATGACGAGAACATTGTGTGCTGCATTTGAAAGCTTGCTTTCCAGACAGTTAGAGCTGTACCACTTACTTGTAGATGATTTACTTTCGTCATCTTATAATCATCCTTCATGCTCACTAAACTACCATCGATCAGTCCTAGTGAGAGCCGGCATGAGTCATTTTCATCAAGGGAAACACCTTGCAGGATGTACATGGAAAGGGAAAGAATTGTTGAAGACCAATTTTCTCAATCTGTTTCTCTGCTGGAGTGATAGTAATCTGTGAATTGTGATTGATATCACTGTCAGCTATATTTGAGATAATTTTTCCAATTTTCCTACTAGTCTAATTGCCTGCAGATGTGTAAGATGAGACCTGACAAACTGAAAATTACAACCTTTAGTGTAAAATTAGAAGTAGTTTAGTGTGTGCGACGTTTTAATAGCGTTTCTGCATCTCAGAAATATAAAGCTGCTGATATGATACTTAAAGAAATTAATCTCTTCACTGTAATCTCAATATCATTTATGAATATTCTATTAAAATTGTGCAATGTTTGAAGTGTTTATTGCAAAAGTTAAAATTAACTTTATTGTTATGTTCTTTATCCTCTGAATATGTTGTTCTGTGCCTACAGTATTACATCTTTTTTAGAATTAGGAGTTTAATTGGTTTTAGTTAGGACCCCTTTACACTTTTCATTATGGCACACTGTGTTAAGACACCCCATTCATTTTGAAAACAGGAATAATCACACCTGCATTTTTTTCAGAAAAGCAGAGCACCACATAGAATGTTATGTGCATTGTGGTGCACTGTACTGCAGGTGCATCAGTAGCTATTTAGATTTATGTATCTTAGTGTAGGCAGATTGATAAAATGTGATTTTTAATTGGTTTGCCCATTATATTAAAGATTTTTTGCTCTTAACTGTATTATAAAATATGGTCAAAGTTAAAAAAAGTAACCATTTTGCTTAGCTGATAAAGGAAAAACAGATTGCAAATAATTCCATTGGGGGTTATATTAGAGACAACTGGGCTCATTCAAAAAAGTGCTCTAGCCAATGACAACCAATCAGAATTCACCTTGGTGAATAAACAGACAGGACAAATACTAATTGGTTGCTATGGGTTATTGTAGTTAAAGTGATTCAGTCACCTAAAGTAAAACCTTCCTGAAAAAGAAAACCTTAAATACTCACCTCTCCTGCTGGCCATGCCACTGATTGCTGCATTAGTAAAGGAAAATTGGCCACTAAAGAATTTTCTGAAACTGACAATTCAGGGGATACTAGATTCTGGTACCCTGCTGTATTCATCTTTTCCCCCTTTGCCCTTTAGATTTAATACTCTTTAATGAAAAAGGGTGAATATGGGCAGTGACCTGAATTCCATAGCTCTAGAGAGCCCAAACTTTTCACATTTAAGAGTTTCTTTTAAAGCTTTTAGAATAACACTTAGGGGTCTATTCACGAAGCAGCCAAAGGATCTAGCCGTAGCTTCGGCCGATCCTTCGGCTAGCTTCGGCCCCAGGACCCCTTCGGTTCAGTAGAACTGAAGGGCTGCTGTACGGGCTATTCACAATAGCCCGTACAGCTCCCGAACTTAGCCTGAGCGGCTCGGTCGAGCCAAAGGGATTTGCCTCGCCTCGGCTGAGCTGCGTTGAAAGCCGAAGCTGGCCGAGCGGCCGGCCGACAGCCTGCTTCTGACAGCTGGGCGGAGCCAACCGTGATTTTACGGCTGGCTCCGGTCACTTACAGAGAGATCCCGCTCCCGGTTGCCAAGGAGAGAAATACTGCTTTTTCTTTTTTTTTCTTTATTCTGACACGGAGCGTATCAGAATAGAAAAAAAATTGCCCATAGGGATGCATTGCTAGATTCCTATTGGCTATTTCAATTTGCAATAGCCAATAGTAAACTAGCATTGCACCCGCCCTCTGCTAAATTTTCTATTTATTTTTAAAAACTTTTTTAACAATTTTTCTGTTTTCGGCTATTCACTCACTCACTGCTGTTCGGCATCTATAAGAATTCACTCGGCTGCCTACGGCAGCTTAGTGAATAGACCCCATAGTCCATAGAAATCCTTATCATCCATTGACTAGTGTGATGAATAACTGGGAAATCAACAGAGGCCACAGATGAGAACAAGCTGAGATGGAGATGCATCTTTTCTTGCTTATATTGAATGATGCTTTGATTTACTAATGCGGGGCATGTCTTGAAAAGATCTGAATCCTTTTTTTGTGGAAAACATGTGGAAATATTTGTATGTGTTATAATGAGCATAACGATGCTTAGAAGAGCTTATTATTTCTCCGCAGTTAACCAATATAACGCTTGTCTGTCGTCATCAATGCTCATATCTGTCACATTACTTACTTTTGTCAGATCGTGTGAGGCTAAAACAAGTGCTCACTTCAACTATTCTCATGTTAGTAGTGTATTTCCCTCCATCGTACCTAGTGTAAATATAATGTAATTACAGCTTAACAAATTAACATGCTGGGCCTAAAATGCCTTTGTTATTTCTGTGGACTGAAGTCTACTCAAGTGTTTCTGGACACAAATGGACTTCGTAGCAAGTGTTATGTGACATCTCTGTAAAAACAAGAATAATCATAACTAAAGACTTTGATCTCTACTCCTTGCAATCATGGTTTTTGTCATGAATTGAGCATACTGAAGTGAACTGGACCCTACCTTGACTATGACTTGGTTTGCTGAGGTGCAGAGTCTAAAGGATGGTTGCTATTCATCAGGATGCTTAGATTCAGCTGTGTCCCACCCCAAGATTGCTTCTCTAGATACTGGCAGACATAGCAGGAAGATGCAACAGGACCACCAGTGGTGAGTAAACAGAGAAGCTGACAGGAGTACAGCAGGGAGAGAATCAGATGTGCTGAGTTTGGCAAATGGAGAATACCAGGAGTAGCTGTGTCCAGCTACAAGGGATCAAGGGAGTATAGTTTGGCAAACAGAATGTATGAGGAGTAGATGTGCCCAACTGCAAGGAGCAGAGTTTGACATGCAGAGTGCTCCAGGGCACAAAGAGGCAAAGTTTGGCAAATGGAGAGTACCAGGAACCTGGCCAGTGGTCAGGAGTGACATGTGAAGCGTACCTAGAGAAATGCCGGCAGCCAGAAGTATCAGATAGAACATACCAGGAATGATGCCAGTGGGCAGTGCTGAAAGGTGGGTCACACCCAGAGTGATGCCAGAAATCAGGAGCAACAGGTGGAGAATACCCAGAGTAATGCCAGTGGGCAGGTACAGGGAGGCTCAGGACTAAAGAGGCACAGGCTAGGCAAGCTTGTGGGGCATCATATGAACAAATGTTGCATGGGTGTCTGTCCATGGCATACACCAACTCTTTAGGGGTGATGGTGGGTGAGGTGGTGGTGCCTGATTGGCCATGGCTGTGTCACCTGGGGTAAAACCCATAAATAAGCATGACAGAGAGTCCTAGGAGACACGCTGCTGGAACAGGGAAGGAAAGTTACAGTTTTTCATTATTGTTACATTTTTCTCTTTTGGTCTGAATTATTCCAATATTCTAGCCATAAACAAGCTGGAAATAAATGCTGGTTGGGTGACTACCCATAAAGTCAGTGACGTGCGGTACCTCTTGCTCCGGGTGTGGCATTCCCCACCCTGCCCCCGTTGTCAGAAGCCACGCCCCGCCATCCAAAGCCCCGCCCCCTGCCGGACAAACCCCGGACGGACGAAGACTCACCCTAAACCCATCCCTAAGCTAGTGTAAAGGAGGAAGGGAGGAGACAGGGAGGAGCCTCCCTCTCCCTCACTTGCTTCTCACTGCTGAGGTTCAGTCCATGACAGGTTACACAGTTGGGAGGATTTCCTGTTAGATGTCGATCAATAAGAGAAAAAGCAGTCAGCTTCAGACATGAAGCTGACAGCTTTTTCCTCCATAATTCTAGGTGAGGCTCTGCCTTAAGTGCCTCCCCTGACCGCACGTCCCTGCATAAAGTACATGGGATCAACAATTCAACAATAGCTCTCATTTGGAGGGACACCTTTCCTTTTGCAACCAAATCCTTTTTGTCTTGAGACGTCCCTCTTTTTGTTCTGATGTACACACCTCTATGTAGTACATTTACATGTTTATGAACAAAAGAGTTACAATAGACTACACCTTCCATCCAACCTCAAGTAACAGTAACAAGTGAAGTCAATCAGTGGAACAGCTCATGCTATCCAGGAAATTCTGCAGCAATGCTGAAATCATGAGGTAGACTTTGTTGGCTTTTTCATAGTAATTTAGGGTGGTACACTACACAGTGGGCATTTGACACACCTGGAAGTGTGTTAGAATGTAAGTTCTGCCATAGCTCTGCAGAGAAAGAAGACTTGTCAACAGGCAGGAGCATAGTTAAGTATTTAAGCTACTGTTTTACATGGTGCTTTTGGGGAATTTGTTTGAAGCAACAGAGTCATTTTAAATGCAAAAGTTCCTTTTTAACTGAACTGTACATTTAGTTACTTTTATCATTGCGGGTTTCACAAAATATGGAATGAAATTATTTTAATGAAACAAGGGGCATTCATAGGAGATGTGCTGGCAACCCTGGTGTTCACACATGCAAATGTACTTCAGTTCCATATTTCAAGTCCAAATATATTCTTATAAAATGGTACAAGAGTTACTAATATATGCTGTTATTCAGCAACAGTTTCCTTATCTGTCTTTCCCAGCTGCAATGAAAGCTGTGCTTAGCTTGCTTTGCTGTACAAATAAACTATGTAAACATACATAAAGTAGTGACCTTATTTCTCATATAATTCTGTTTGTAGTATACATAATTATCTGTCCAATATTGTCATACAAATTTTACTATTGGAATTGTACCTGGACAAAGTGTAGATGCATTCTATATAGTCATTATACAGTTAAAATGATGAAAGGACAGCTCTGGCATAAGTACAAATTGAAAACCCAAAGGATATGTGAATAAATTAATATTTGCAAATGTATTTATAAAACCTGAGGAAACATGCCTGCCGTTCTGCTCCTAACATAGTATTACCATTTTCTCTTAATTATATTTTAATTAAGATACATGATTATTTTCCAATTACATTATTGGTTTTAAGATGGTTGTGCGCCATCAATTATGGTAACTTCCTCTGGCCCCTCTAATAGAATTTCATAGCAACAAAATTAAATTTAATTGATTTGAACTTTTGCATTTAATCTAGTTTAGGTGGAATGAAATGAATTGTGTGCAGTGGGAATGATATGTGCAGTAGAGGTTTGTGCTTTGGGATACAACAGCATGTGAAAATGATGCAGTGTTTCAATGGGTCATATTGATATTTGGGTAAAACAGGACTTCTTGTCCCTTGTGGATCCAGAGAAAAATTAGTTGCTTAATACATAAAAGACTCCAACCAAAAATCAGATAAAAATGAATAGCCCAATAAAAATCAAATAACAAAACCATCCTTTGCTGTAATATACCTTCAATACACAGATTTCCCATTCAGTTCTTTTTTCTACCAGTAGATGTCATCAAAATGGCTAACATCATTTGGCACATGTCCTCTAAGCCCAGGTCATCCTGGATCCACTCCTACACTGTGACAGAACAGTAAAAGAAGAAGCACAGCAATGAGCTAATTTTTCTGTCTCCCTGATTACTCTTTCTATCAGCATGCGTCTTGTCAGCACATGAACTGATTGGCTCCTTGTACTGCTTCTCCCTAACAGGAAGACAAACAGCAATAACAGCATGACATTCTATCCAAATAATAAAACAAAAGTTTTGCCTTTAGTTATACTTTAACCTGTTACCACTTTTATGATTTTAATAATTGGACACACCTCTACAGAAAAGGAATCCAGTCACACACCACTTGTCATGCTAAAAGACTCTTTTAGTCAGACTTGCACAGCTTGGCTTAGTCCTGCCCTTGGTCCGCACCTCTAACGCTTTTAACCCTACTCCAGGGCTTAGTCGGAAGAGGTGGACCCAGGTGGGGTACATATATACCACACTGCACAGGTGTATTCATTAAGTTCAATATACATTCTTATTGTTAACACACGGTTGCCATCATAGAAATATATCACACAAACAGATAAAACACACTATTTCCAATCTCCTTACTGACACAATAGAATCACATAAGTCACATACTGAATGTGCAGATGGTGTATGTATACCAAATTGTATACATATAACTAAATGGTATATATGTAATCAGAACAAATTCAAAACCTAAATCAAATCAACCGAAGGGTTGCTGTACCGGCTATTCACTATAGCCCGTACAGCTCCCAAAGGCGGCCGAGCAGCTCAGCCAAGCCGAAGGCATTTGCTTCAGCTCGACTGAGCCGAAGGGGGTGATTTACTAACCTAAACACACACACACCAGGTGTGTGTGATTTTCACACAGCAAAACGTATTTATCAACCAAAAAGTCTCTATAAGCATATTTCCACTAATGCCATATATGGAAAAATCATGCACATGATGCATATATAATGCTGCTTCACAGTTTAGACAAAAATGGTTAGCTCATGCATTTACATTCCTTGCATTCATCAACGCAAGCAACACAACATAGAGCTAATTTACCCAACATCACCTTGGAATTCCTTCAGGGCTTTGCACAACACACCTGCTGGGTGTGTACACATTACAAAGGTGTTTAGATTCCACCCATAGATCATGCTGGGAGGGAACACACTGCAGAGGTGTATACACGTTCGTGGTGTGTTTATAAGGTTAGTAAATCAACCCCGAAGTGTCAGCCGAAGCGAGGCGAACGGCCAGCCAAAGACCGGCCTTTCTTCCCACAAATGACAGCTGGAAGAAGCCAGCCGTGATGTCATGGCTGGCTCCGCCCAGTTATAATGACAGATCAGCGTCCCCAAATGACCTGGGGACGCTGATCTGTCATTAAATAATAACAACTGGGCGGAGAAAAAAAGTTCATATATTTTCACTATTTGCTATAACTGCTCGATACCACGGAAGTACAGAGCACAATAGCCAAGCTGAATGCCGCTATGCTTTCGGCTATTCACTCACTGCCGTTCGGCCCCTATGTGAATAAGGATGAGCGGCAGAAAGTGAGCTGCCGGAGCTTCGGCTCAGCCGATCCAGATGTTGGATCAGCTGAGTTAAAGTCCTTCTGCACTTCGGCTCAGCGGATCATGCAGAGCATGTTTGGCTGACCGAAGTGCAGCCGAAGGCAGCCGATGTACGGCTGAAATCAGCCGTACTGAACCATAGTGAATAGCCGAACATTGTTCAGCTCACTTCACTACGACTCGGTTATTCACCCGGCTGCCATCGGCAGCTTTGTGAATAACCCCCATAATGAATACTCTGTGATATGTGATACTTTTCCTTTAGTGATCAATAAGGAAGTCAATCAAACGGTTTTTAAGGTCACATTCACCATCTTACAGAAAGTCTGAAAAATTGAAGACTATATAAAAGGTGTGATGCTGAAAGAAAACAAAAACTTTTTTATTTTTTTGCAGTTGAATACATTTTCTGATATCCTTGGAGAGCAGTCTGAGTGCTTGAGTGCTTAGTATCAATTTTACAGCTCATTGCATTAAAACATTGCCTGTTAGACAGATTCTTCCTCCTCTAGACTAAAGGGAAAAATACATCAGGCAGAGCCAAACAAATCCAATGGCAATAATGGGTGCGCTAGGTTAAAGTGAACCAGTGAAGACTTGTACACACCTTTGTGTAAGCTTACCTTTTCCAGGAGCTGCTATATTTTAAGATGAGACCCCACTAGTGAACAATAACAATATATGTCTTAACATCTTGTATTTTTTGATATATGAACTCTTTAGTGCTTTTCTTCCCCAGTCTTCTGACAGTGGCCATGTTTACTAAGGGCAGATTACTAGCTCTCCTATTACTTCGTGGATTTCTGGCACATGCCCTGGGATGATGTGCATGGTCACATGTCCTAGGCACATGTTCTAGGACATGTGACCATGCACATCATCCCAGGGGAGGAAAATGCCTTTCCTTGAGATTTCGTGAGATTAAAGATGAGATTTCCCAGCAATGCTCTGCTGATGACAAGCCAATCCCATTGGACATTGCTGTACCAAACTGTAGTGATTTTGCCCTTTAGAAGCAGGAAGTGAATGTTCTGCAAGTGTAAGTATTTCAAAATCCCAGCGTTTTTACACCTGACATGTCTATGTTATTATTAATCATCATACATAGAGGGAGGCATTGGTAGAATTTGATGTTTGAGTGTGAAGGTCCACTTTAATGGTTAATCCAGTCCTTGCTGACAGTCACCTGTCCATTGCTCTCTGTTGAAATTCTGATTAGTATGGTGAGAAGACAGGTACTTTCTCTGTTGGTCTCAAAGCTACACAAAAATGATTGAAGGTCTATCGGAGGTATGATAACAGCGGTGTGATTGCAGAAATATGCTTGGTAATTAAAAAAATAAGCATCAACATCCAAAAGAAACTGAAACAGATTTGACTTAATCTTAAGTTTGACATGTTAATAACATTTTAAAAGTAAGTTAAAAAATATTTTAAATCTACACCTTTCATTACAATAATGTGCTGACCCAACTATCAAGGTTCTTGTTCAGGAACTTCCTGCCATGGGACAACTGTCTCCCAAATGTGACAATTTGTGGTCACATGCACACCTGGTGAAAGCTACAAATGTTCCAGAACAATGATAGACAGCGAAAACTATATACTGGAAATGGCTGAAAGAGGCTGGAGGAGATCAGTAGCACTGAGATGCAAAAAAAAGGATGAAAACATATACATTGTTTATGATACAGAGTGCTTTAGCAAACTAAATGTCACCTATTTAGGGTTTAGAGCTATTTGTATTTCCACTTTTGCAGTCGTATTGGGATAACGCCTATTTTATAATTATGACATGTTCACATTCACATTGCATAACCTAAAAAAAATTGCTTTTTACTTGCTAAACCTTTACTTTTCTTCTTCTTGTAATGTTAGTGTCATGTACCTTGTTCCTGAGATGACGAGGTCAGCTTCTCTTGCTGCTCTGGTCTGGGCACCCCGATACTGAGACATATGTAGGCAGGGTGAACCTTGACAGTTAGGAAGGGCTGTGAAATGTTTGTGTTAACTCTGTCTGTACTGTGCTGGCAGATGTCATTATAATTTGTGAAGTAGATTTGAACACTGCCTGTTCTAAGGGTTAAAGGATTACAACCCTGGCTACTGTATTGTATGTTAATGAAAGAAACACATTTCAAACATTCCTGTTCACTGTCTTTCTATAAAGACAGATCATTGTGAAGGTGCTCAGAAAAACCCGGAATCAGCCATTTTGCCTGCTGCAAACAAACATCTAAAAGGTAAGAAATATTTTTGTATTCCGGTATGCTGTGTGAATAGGAACACACAACAAGCATACAGACAGGTGTTCTCAAATTTGACTGCAAAAGTCTAAATACCCTTTATTTATAAAGCTTAGTATCAATTTATTTATAAAGCAGTGACTCTGACATTTACTTCAGGTAAATCTTCTACGTGAATAAATGACAGTGATTGATTATCCATCAGTGAGTGATTTGCAAAAGTGACATTCACTGTTTCATAAATATGCTAATTTAAAGGGTACTGTAAGTCTAACTGCTCACAAAATGTGAGAAAATGAACTTACCCACATCAATCTGCCACCTCTCCTTGTCCCTGCTGTTCATTCCTTTGACATGAACCCCCATCCCCCTGTGCCAGCCGGTGTACGCTACATACAACGAACACCACAATGCAGCCCTGCACTGAGCATGTAGCATAACACTCGCAAATGGTGAACGCTGATCCTGCAAAGACTGTACACTGGCTGGCGTGGAGGGAAAATCTTTAGGGGTTAGGATGTCTTCTAAAGATCAATTAAAGGTATTTCAAAAGTATCTAGAGTAAAATAAAAATTGTATAAAATGTCACACTTACAAAAATAGGCAATTGGTAGAATTGCTTTAGCAAATGTATTATTTTTACAATAAAAAATAAATACTACGGTAATTTTGTTTTTTCTATTGATGTCAAACCTGTTCATATAGTTGACCTTTTGTAGAGTACAACAAATTTACTGTGAACACCAATAAATTGTCTGCAAGGCAAAGAGTTTGACCTTATCTGAATATTCTCTAAGCACTGAATGGGAAGAATGAACAAGCCAAACATAATTATTTTATGAATACAACCCATTTGGCAAGCCAACAGTTATGATTCAAATTAGATTCATGTCACTAGCATTACATATTTAAGAACCAATGCAGCACATATCATTTGTGAGCAGTTTCATTATTCACTAAGTAGTGAACTTTGAAAGACCTCTGTTAGTTCATGTTTATCTACATAGAAAAATACAGTAGATGAATAATTCACTTCTTATATCTGAAGAAGCATTTAGTACGTCCCAGGAGATTAACTGAACTAAGGGCAAGCCTGACAAACTTTACTTTATAGAACATTCTGAGTGTCCTCTTTACATAACAATTTATTTAGCTACAAAACCCAATATGTCAGACAGCAAATTGCAAGAGATTTTAACAAGAGTTTGTGGTTTTCTTCTTTACATTAAATTTTGTATGCAAAAATGTGTATTGATGTGGACATTGTTTATAAGTTATCCACAGCGCATCCACTAATTACTATTTGCTTACATAAAAACTTCACAAACAAATAAAAATAGACATACCCGCACTCCAGGTAATACAGGGTCTCAATAAACTTTATTGATCCAGATAGACCAAACTGATTCCACCTGCATCTTCCCAGTCTAATGTGTTTTACAAACATAATGGGCTTAATCATAGAGTTGTGTATGATTAGACCCAGTAGGTGGTCAAAAAGTGGTAGGGTGGGAGTATCTCGGTAGGTTCTGTTTGGTCTGTCTGCATTAATAAAGATTATTGTGAAGCAGATTTGGCTTAATTGTCTGATTAAGCAGAAGAGTGGAGTAGTAGTAAATCAATGCTCAACACAAAACGTAATGTACACTGAGTGGCCAGATTATTATGACCACCCCATCAGTACTTCGTTGGGCCACGAGATGACTCCACGAGATGACTTCGTTGGGCCACGAGATGTTGACAGGTGATGCGAGGAATCTGACACTGCACTGTTGCCCTTCTGTTGTCTTGTACCAGTCTTGTCACTCTCCGTTCTGCCCTAACATTGACTAGTCGCTGACGGCCACAATTCGCACGTTCAGTCTTTAAACACTTTAACGCTGAGCCCCTCTTGAACATTTAACGAATTCTGCTGTTTTGCTGATACTCGCTCCATGGCTCGCGCCAACAATCATTCCACGTTCAAAGGCTGTTAAATTGCGTTGTTTACCCATATCTTCAGAAAAAAAATCACTTCTACTGTCGTGGTAAACAAGCTGCTTCCCTATTTATAATGGTCTGGCCCTCTAGCAACTCCAGAGCGAAATTATAGCTAATTATAGCTAATTTGCCTACAAATGTCAGGTGGTCATAATAAACTGGCCACTTGGTGTATATCTAAAGCCAAACTTTATTTTATAGAGTAAGGGGTGGTTAAAGTCAAACAGTCTGGGTCCCGTTGGACAGTTTTTCTTTTGCTTTATTTTACAAAGAACAGGAGAGGACATCTCTTCAAAGTAACAGCTGTGAAATGTTGGATTTCCCCTTTAACTTTAGTAACAATGGCCACCAGGATGACTAGAAGGGTGAGTCCACCTAATGGGGATGGAGATATTGAACAAAGGTATTTCAATTGAGATTTGTTTATGTCATATTACATAGAAATGACATAGCATAGCCAACAGAAAGACAAATGCATGAACTTTTGAAGCAAAGAATTTGTTCACATGATGTTTTGCAGAGGTTATTATGGTTGTGAAATGAGGCAGGGAGGAGGGAGATGTTCACTTTCCCATATCAACTGTTTAGGACGATAATGATTATTTGGCACATTAGATTGCAATTGGTTTGATTTAATTAACAGGAGCACACATGTCATGAGACACAAATTACTTACTTTTTATTACAATTTTTGGTTCAAAGTTTTAAGATCCTTCCTTTGGCTTAGCAGACCTCAATGCTCCTTTTTAGTGCACCAATACAGTGGCTGCAGTCACAGTGAGGAAGTCACTTCCTTACTCTGACCGGAATTTCCAATTGCCATAGTGGAGGTCTGATGAACTAGGGGAAGAATCTCCCTGCACTGACCCACTATTGTAGGTAATTGTATTACCCTTTTTCATTATTTTGTTCTACAGTTCAGCTTCTGTCTGATTCCTTCTTACATTCTTGCCTGCACCTAATATTTTTTTAATAAAAAAAAAAAATACTTTTTGGTTCCTACATTGTCAACCTTTATTTTCCCCATTATAGGCTATTTGACTAAAAAGGAAGGAAATTAAAAAAATGCTTTGTATAATAACCTTGTACCTGTTTCTGGGAACATTTGATTAAAATGAAACTGCATCCAAAACTAAGAGACAGGGTTAAACGTTTCTGTCAAGTTTTCATTCCTATATGTAAAATCATTGGTGAGATTTCCCTTGACATCCTACGTAGAAAGGAGGAAGAAAATGCCTGAAAAAGGTTTGAATCCTTCCATCCTCTGCCCAAAACGAATTGTCTCAAGTACTACTTTACAGAACAATCCCATGAATTTTGGTAAAGGAGGGTGTATAGTTCTAGAAAGGTATGAGAGCTACTGTATATAAAGTAAGTTTATGTGGTGATATATAAGATACAACCAGATCAGATGTTATGGCTGTAAAACACAAATTGGGGCAGGAGGACAGAGAGAATAAAAAAGGCAGGTCATACAAGTGGAGCAGATTGTCAAGCTAGTATATAAACCCTTACTGACCTCTGTAGCTGTGTGTCTTGTGGAGCAATTCATTTTCAAAGTTCAAAGAACACATACTGAAATGTAGTTTAAGTTTGTTCTTTCAGCAGCATGGCTCTCCCACCAGATCAACAGTTCTGTTGATTACTATGGCTAACAGAAGGCTGAAATTCCTTTGAGAAAGCTAGAGGGAGAAGGCGTAGGGAGCTGAGCAGTTTTTCTGCTGTGAAGGTCCACTGAAAAGTAATTATGTAATAAAGCAACATGGGTTAAAATAATATATTTTATGCAAAGCCAAGGGCCGAATATGGACATTCAAATATACATATTATTGACAAGCAGTAAATGTAGATCACGTTCCCACTGATCTTTGTAGCTGTTGATACAGTGGAGCTTGTTTTGTAGCTTATTTATAGCTTATTAACAATAAGAAAATATTTTAGTGTCCATAGCCTAGCCTCAGGTGTGTTATTTTGTAGTGATCCTTCCATAAACCACGATCGAAACAAATGCTGCATTTGTTCTACAGTAAAACTGCAATCAGCTTGCCTAATAAGACCAAACTTGAGATAGATTTACATATACAGATAAAAGATTTGAAAGATAACGGTATTAACTATAGTTTTTATTGTGAAAAACATAACCGCCCAGAAGAAACATATGTGTTTCCTTCTATTTTCTATTTATCTACAAGCTGGAATGAAGTGGGAATGTGGATTAGAGTAAGTCTATTCTGTTCTCTGAGTTCTTCACATGCATGAATGAAGCTTGTACTTCATAGATTTCTCTTTTCATGTAAAATAAAAGGTAAATGTAAAAGTGAACTACAGCAATTATTTACAATTTCCCATGCAGATTTCAATGAATTGTATAAGTAATTGTACATTAATGCAACTTAATATTAATAGCCTACTAATATTAATAGAAGAGTTTGAAAGCATCTGTAATTTATCTCTCATCCTATTTTATTTGTTCAGCTTTGAGTACAGTATGGAAGTAAGGAGCAAGGATTTATTTCATTGTCAGGTCTTTACTGCTGTCTATGGTTGTGGAGGGGGGACAGTGGTGGTTTCACTCACACCATAAATCTCCATAAAGATATATTCTGAATACAGTCCTGAGTGGGAGGCCTGGAAGTTCAGCTGACAACAGAGCCAAGGTGGAGGAGAGACCAATGATTTGGGGGATATTGTCTAAACAGGATTGCAGACAAAATATTATTAGCCTTGATACTCTATCTGTGTGCAACTATTTCGGGCCCACTGAGCGCTGTGTATTGTTGATGTCATGGGCATCTGTGGAGTTGTGGTGTGATCATGCTGCCTATGTTGCTGAAGTTGTGATGAAGAGGACATGCATTCACCATCTCAACTTCATCCCCGATGCAGCCAGCAATGTGGCTGAAACCAGTCTCTCATCTAGTACAGTGTTTTTGATGCAACCAATTGTTTAAACAGTAATGCATTGAAGTTATTCAGTAACATTTTATACCAGATAACATTAGCACAAGATGAAAGAAACTGCAAAACCTTTCAAGTGTACAACTTTAGAAATTAATTGTGTGGATTCAAGGAACCAATTTTGGTGTACTGTTTTCCCCCAAAGGTTGTTAGGCATGTGATCTAACTTTTAGGTGGAAGAACATAGGGAATGTTGTCCAGTATATGCAGTTTATACACAATATACCATGCTGTGAAAACTCTGGTAGGTATTTTCTATATGTGCAAGGTTAGCCAGGGACCTGGTAAGGATGCATGTTTTCACTGAACTTTAAGATGGATTGTAAACCATATGGAGGCTTAGATATTTCTTATAAATTGTTTTTCATATTGTGTTGTTTCTTTTGTTGGGTGAGGTATAGGACATTGCTGCATAATTTGTTTGGATACAGGATCACAGACACTGGTCAAGACCTTGCAGGAAGTCGAAAGTGTACCCTCTGTGGCAGTGCGTGGCAATGGCATGGTGTCATTTGGCAATACAGTCAGCCAGGACTCTCAGCCAGGGGGTCTGAGCAGTTCCAGAAAGCACAAACTTTTACTGGGAAAGAGCTGGCTTTGCAGTTCTTCCCAGGTTTTCCGGATTTGGCTGGGGTTCCTGGAACTGGGAGATGTCAAAAAACACTGGGAGGGATGAAATCTCCATTCCTGGGTCCAGGCTTTACTGGTGACCAGCACTGAAAGATTGTGCACCTAGGCACAGCCCTTATGAAAAGGATGCTGGTTCATGTTCAGGGTTCCAGGTGGAAGACAAGGGAGGTGTCTGTCCAGGAGTCAGGAGGACTCCATCCTGGAACCAACCTGTGTGGCAAGTCTGTGGAATACAGCCTGTTTGGGAGAGGTTTAAAGTGATAACCTGCAGTCGGTGCGACTTTGAAAAACATTATTTTGCTGAAGTTATGTTGGAGAAACCCCTGTGAGGGAAAACGTGTGTGTACTTTCAAATAAAAAGTGGGCAGAAGCCCTAAAAAGAACATGTTTGCTAGTGGACTCCGTCCTTAATGCGCTATAATACTTATAGCTAAATATTTCCTAATGTAAATACATTTATTTATCTACTGCTATAGAAAATTATTTTTTTCTGTCAATAGATATTAGACAGCAGCCCATTGATGTGCAGTGAATTAGCTACTGGAAGTTATTCCACAAACATACCGAATTGAAAGGATTACCAGCACTATTCTTAATATCAATTGACACCTGTAGTGAGAAGTATGAGAGCTGTCATTGCTGACCTCCCCACTTGAAAACTACAGTTCCCTGGCTTTTATGGTGGTCCAAATACTTCATTATGTTCTGGGCACTGACCCTGACCAACATGCATGCAGATTAGGAGTTCTGACTTCACTTTGATTTTTCTTATCTTCATGTCACTTTCTAAACCTAAATCACAATAGCCCGTACAGCTCCCGAACGTGGCCGAGCGCCTCAGTCGAGCCGAAACGCATATGCATCGGCTCGGTTGAGCCGTGCTGAAAGCCGAAGCTGGCCGAGCGGCTGGC